>NC_079326.1:34326534-34544034 GCF_029931775.1 Euleptes europaea
CACTGAACCCATCTTTACAAAACTTGGGTGGTCTCTTAAGAAGGATTCTCTGAAGCTATGATAAAAGTTTGGGGGCTGCACCCCCAAAAAAGCGCCCCCTGCAGCCACGAAAATGGAAAAGGGGGGAGAGGAAAAAGGGGTGGAGCCCATATCTCGGGACCCCCTGACCCAATGTTTACAAAACTTGGGGGGTATCTTAAGAAGCCTTGTCTGATGCTCCGCTGAAAGTTTGGGGTCGGCACACCCAAAAATTCGCCCTCTGCAGCCATGGAAAGAAAAAGGGGGGAGCCCGTATCTCGGGACCCCCTGACCCAATGTTTACAAAACTTGGGTGGTCTCTTAAGAAAACTTGTCTGAACATCCCCTGAAAGTTTGGGGTCTGTACCCCAAAAAATGCGCCCCCTGCCACCACGGAAAGGAGTGAATGTGCACAAGCACCCCCTCACACACACATGAGGATTTCCCTCTCTCTCTCTCTTTCCCCAGCCGGCCGCACATCAGCTGATTCCTCCAGTACTCAATCCTGACTGATTGGCCAGAAGAAGACCCAGCTTGGCCACCGATTGGCCCGGGGAGGAGAATGCTGCTTACTGAAGGCTATGCTGCTTACTGACGGCCCCGAATTGGCCGAATTTATTCACGAACTCCCGAACTCGCTGAGTTCGGTTCCTCCCGAACTAAAAACCGCCGAATCAAGGGAAATTCGGCTGATTTTCAGTTCGGGCCGAACCGAATTGACAGCCCTAAAGGTAGGGTTGCCAGCTCTGGGTTAGGAAATACCTGGAGAGTTTTGGGGTGGAGCCTGAGGAGGGCAGGGTTTGGGGAGGGGAGGGACTTCTATGTCATAGAGTCCAATTGCCAAAGCGGCCATTTTCTTCAGATGAACTGATCTCTGTCCGCTGGAGATCAGTTGTAATAGCAGATATCCAGCTACTACATACACATAGTGATTGATTGTCAGGTACATGATTATGCTTGCCCATATACGGAGATTAGCATCACCTGTTACTAATGAGACGCGTTCACTTTAAATGAGTGGTAATGCAATCTGGGCTTAGATGACGCAGATTTGCCATCCACCATTACAAGGGAGCTATGAGCTTGTCCAGCTAGGTATGCTTTGTTTTATATACTTGTTGAATTATATGTAGTTATATGCTTTGAAATTCCTGGATATATTAATCATGAACATGAATGCATTTTTTCAGAACAAATGTTCTGCGGATAATGTTATAGTGGACTGCCAACGATGAAAAAGCGGTTTTGCAAAATAGGACTTTTACCAGAAACCTATTTTGGCGTTCACCTACACAGCTTCAAGGACTCGTTTACAAGCTGCAAGGACTGTAAACCATACGGGCTGTTGAACTAATTCTTTTGGAATTGACATGTGTACAACACCAGTTAGTGCATTAATGTTCTCTTGCCTAACGTTTATTTTGCATTTTGTGCTTGGATGTACAATATAGTGATTGAATAATCAGCACATTTGTGTTTGTTTCGCCATAAGTGCTTGAGAATTCCAGTAGTACCTGGAGGATGGCAACCCTACTTCAAGAGTTGTCCCATTTAGCATAAAAGTAGAGACAGCTGTACATGTGAACTTCTACTGTGTGTTGGGAACTTCAGCCAACTATGCAGATGACAGGAAGAAGCCTATTCACTGTGCGGTGGCCCAGATTGCACGTAGTAAGTTGCATCAGCTTTGACTGTCTATCAGAATCTTGAACCTGGCCAGTAAACTTAAGTGACTCTAGGGTGTCTGTGCTATTTGTGCCATTGTTACAAACATGTTTATTTTTGCAAGGAGATGTAATAGATAAACAATTGGCCGGGAAACTGAGACAATATGTGAAAGAAGACATTAATGTCTGCTAGATTTAATTTGCACTTTTCTGACAAATACGAGGATTCCTTTTTCCAAAGTGCTGGTTCCCATGTTAGGTGGTGCCACATTTTTGCCAAGGTCATACATTCATGGGAATAGAATACTGAGAGTGATTTGACATCCTTACCAGAGCATCACAAAGGAGGGAAGTTGTCCCAGGTTAGGGCTATGATGCACCGGTTCACAAGTTCAGTGGCTCCAGGGAATGTATGAGAATGATAAAGCTGTTTCTGTGAAGCGAGCAAACTAGAGCAATGAGATTTACTAGGGAGAATGAGAGGAGAGTGGAATGTATAAATTAAAGACACAAAGATGAAGACAGGATTCTTTGGTTGTGGCACATTTTTCAGTCGATTGCCCTCCCGGCTTGCTATTTTCCCCATTAGACGCAATGAGTCAAGGCAACATTGGTGGCAATTGTCATCTTCATCAAGAAATACCAAGGATTTTATTGCATTACCACACAGCCAAAACAAATAAGACAGTTCCAACACAGTAAATTGCAAAACAAAATACATATAACCTGAACTTTAAATATTGGCTACTGTACAGAGACCATAAGCTCAAGATTGCAGGGCTCATTCAGTATCTTCGTAAGTTTGCTTATTTGACTTCATGTTGGAGTGCATTGCAAAATGAATTGGGATTTGTGGGATTGTTTTGCAAACATGAGTTTTCATAGGTGAGGTGATATATGGGCTGTTAATGCATGGTTCAGTCCTACTTGATTTGTCCCTGTGTTGTTGCACATTTGATGATCCCACATTCTGAAAATTAAACACACAGAGAAGGGGTGGAGGCAAAGGGAAGCCAGCGATAGGTAGAGGTGGCGGCAACTGGTGGAATGAGCCGCCATCGCTCTGCTGTCCCCCAGGTGAGGTGAGGGGAAGCCGGCGCTGGTTGAAGGGGAGAGATGGGTGTGGAGAAATCAGCATTGGTAATGAGCCATGAATGCAGTTCTCTTACAAAGGAATTTCAAAGGGAGATTGGAAAGAGAAACTGCTGAATTACAGTTGATATTCAAACTAAAGTCAATGCATTTACCTGGGCTGAATAAAGACCTTGCATTCATGGCTCATGACCAATGTTGATTTCTCCACACCCATCTCTCCCCTGGACATCACAGACTCTTCTGCATACCACACCTAATCCCATCACGCCTGCTATTCACATTGACATACTGTTCACATTTACATACTAATGCTTGTCTGAATTCACTCTCCTCTACTTAAAGACAGATGGATTCACATTCTAGCTGTATCTGAAGAAGTGAACTGTGGCTCACGAAAGCTCATGCCCTACCAGAAAATATTTTTGTTAGTCTTTAAGGTGCTACTGGACTCTTGCCCTTTTCTAATGTTGCTGGAAAGATATCTAAGAAATAATAATAATAATAACAACAACAATAATAAAGCCAACCCTTACTGTTTGCTCACTCCTAGAGGGCCTGTAGTTTAGTGGCAGAACAATCATTTTGCATTTAAGAAAGTCTCAGTTAAATCTTTAGCCTCTCCTGCCAATGAAAATGTTGGGAAAGAGATTTCTTTGACCAAAGCCTGGAAGCTTCAAGCCAATCACAGTAAACAAAATATAGTTAATGGAACAATGGACTGACTTTATATGAGGGTACTTTTAGCTTTCAGGGCTAAAACATATTGCTAACCATTGAAGAAAGCATTTTACTTCTTCTTTTCCCCTTGAATTGGTCCTGTTTAATAAAGTCTCTCTTCCATAGCCTAGATACAATCCAAGGTTCTTTCTCTGTTTACCTCTACTCGGTGTTGACAGGCACCCTTTAAAATCAGTCAACCAGTTTGGCTAGTGTGACTTCCCCTACTCATGGATCCTATTAAGCAACATCTAACTCAGCACATGCGGAATGGTTTATTTATACACCTACAAAACATGCTACAGCAGGATTAAGCTGGATCCCTAAAGAGCCATTAACTTGTATTATAGTGAAGTACTTATTACTGTGGCATATGTAATGGATAATATTTGTTTACGTTTTTAATTACTCACATTTTCAGCCAAGAAAATCTCGGAGGATAATGCCTCATTTACAGGAGTGTCCTGGCAAAAAACAACATAATGTAATCACACATTACCAACAATTCCATGACAACCAGGCAATGGTTTAAATATGAATTTCAAATAAAGACTTAATTATAGTATGCTATAAAAACAAAATTAAACAGAAGAGACTAGAACACAGTTTACTGCAAATTAAGGAATTGCATCCCTCTTCCTCGAAAGCTGGGATGGTTCAAAAGCTACTTGCAACATTTATGAAAAGGTTCCTGTGAATGGAAAGAAAATGTTTAATAATACCATGGACCGATCATCCATAATATCTTGTATTAAAAATAGAGCTAAAATATAATCTAATTTTGTCAATAAACAGATTACGAGAGACAACCTTTTCTTAATTTAGCAATTTGTTAGGACAGGATGATAGGAAAGATGCTTATGTTCTCATAAACTAGCAGTTCTTGAACAGTTATTGGGTTAGGTCCTCTACAGTATTTATGTGGACAGAAGTATAGGTGCTCACTGAGGGGAAATTTCTCATCTCCCTTGCTCCATGGCAGCCTGGAATGCCCTCCCCCCCAATCTGGTTTATGGAGGCTAGGAAGAGAATTTCAGGGGGTATTTCAGGCTGCCATGGAAAGGGTGAAATGAGAAAGTAGTGGGCATATCCTTACACCCCGGGGGATCTAGGCCACAGTCTTTTTTTGTGATAAAATAACCACTACCCTTCACAGAGAAACCTTGCCGTGTTACATTGGTGACAAAATTCATGGCAGGTAACCTTGGCTGGGGATCATCACCAGAGGAACCACCAACAGGCCAGGTCCCATCATGAGATGACTGGAGTAGACAATTCCATGACAGCAGCTGAAAGCCCACACAATTTACATCTGCCACGTAATGGAGTGATGATATTTGCCTCTTTGCTACCACTACACTGAAAACATTAGAAGCCTTTTTCCAGCCTCAGGAGCCTTCCTCCAGATGGCCAGCCCATTCCTGAAGGGGTGTGTGTGTGGCAGCCGGAAATGGCGCAGGTGTGGCACCTCCATGGAGGCTTCCCAGCCATCACAGAGAAATTTTTTTAAAATTAAAATGTAAGATGTCCGATCTTGGAAGTTGAGCAGGGTTGGCCCTGGTTAATACTTGGATGGGAGGCCACCAAGGAATCCCAGGGTCGTTATGCAAAGGAAGGCAATGGCAAACCACCTCTTTTAGGACGAAAACACATGGTCACTTTATCCTCCTTTAATCCCTGTTTTAGCCAGGATCGAATGCACATTAGGCGGAATGCATGCATTCGATCCTGGCTGAATCCTGGCTGAAACAGGGATTAAAGGAGGATAAAGCAACCATGCATTTTCACCCTTAGTCTCTTGCCTTGTAAACCCTACTGGGTTGACATAAGTCAGCTGCGACTTGATGGCACTTTACACACACACACACACAGAGAGAGAGAGAGAGAGAGAGAGAGAGAGAGAGAGAGAGAGAGAGAGATGATGATGATGATGATTCTGGGGAGGTACTGACAGTCCTTGGCAGGTAAGGAAGAGCTCCCCATATTCAATAGGAGTAGTGCTGCTAGCTTGCTTTTCAAGACCTTAGGAAACAGTTACAGTCAAAGCAGATAATAGTCTTCTAGATGGGCCAGTTGTCTGACATTATAAGGTAGCTTCATACGCTATGAGTGTCCTGTGTCTTTTGCAAAAGGAGATATAACTTTTTAATAGTTATATTTAGCTATCTTCTAGATTACAGTACAGTTTAATGCCAAACGCTGCTGGAACAGAAGCTTGATTTCCCCCCCTTAAAAAATGGTTAATACATTTCCCAAAAAAGAGAGAGTCTTTTAACTGGAATAGTTTTGAAAGACTGTTTTGATCTGTGTAACATGATTGTCTCTGGAAATTCTGTCACTCGATAATACTTCCAGACACATTCATGGTGGCCAGCTTTGATCATAAAAACGCGAGCAATTGCAAGACTTTTTTCCCCTGATTAGCATAAAAAACAAAGCGAGTCTTGTCAGAACTCCCCAAATATGCATTTTGAATCAAGTTTCAACTAACTGCGATACAAAGGCTCGCTGTCTTGATGCTAATTCGCTGAAAATGCCTTGGCCTCCAGGAATTTCCCACTGGCACTTACTGGAATTGAACTCAAAATGGCAATAGGGAAAAAAGCAGTCATTGAAATTACATTCAAACTGACGTCTAAGCCCAGACTCTTAGTGCCCAGATGCTATGCTGGGAGGAGGGGGGAGAGCTCCAAAATATATAAAAACCTCCCTGTAGAGTATTGAAACAAACTGTATAAAATACTTTAATGAAAACAGAAAGTACTTTAATTCAAGCTGGAATATGCAGATCTCTTTGTACATATCGTTAAATATCAAAGAAGAGTTAGTTTTTATATGCCGACTTTCTCTGTCACTTAAGGAAGAATCAAACTGGCTTACAATCACCTTCTCCTTCCCACAACAGACACCCTGTGAGGTAGGTGGGACTGAGAGAGTGTGACTAGCCCAAGGTCACCCAGCTGGCTTCATGTGTAGGAGTGGGGAAACAAATTCAGTTCACCAGATTAGCCTCCATTGCTCATGTGGAGGAGTGGGGAATCAAACCTGGTTCTCCAGATCAGACTCCACCACTCCAAACCACCGTTCTTAACTGCTACACCATGCTGTAAGATATCGATATGGGGATGGATCCAGCCAACTTTTCTGCTGATGAAAAGAGGAGGAAGGGATCCCCACCGACCACCAAAAGGCTATGTTGGGGATCTGCATGAGCAAAAGAATATGTGAGATGGGGGAACAGTAAGGAGGGGAATTAGGTGAGATTGAATGAAAACATTGGCTTAGTCTAACCCATCAGATACCCCTAAAAAGTATATGTGTGGCGTCATGTCAAAGCTAATTTATGGCGACGTCGTAGGTTTTTCAAGGCAAGAGAGGTTTGAGGTGGTTTGCCATTGCCTGCGTCCATGAGCACTGAGAGAATTCAGAGACAACTGTGACTGGGCCAGCAGGCTTCAGGTAGAAGAGCAGGGAATTGAACCCAGTTCTCCAGATTAGAGTCCACCGCTCTTAACCACCACACCATGCTGGCTCCTAAAAAAGTACATGGCACACCATGCTGGCTCCTAAAAAAGTACATGGCAGTTGCACAATTGCATATAACGGTGAGCAGAAATGTTGCTGTTGTTGTTCAACTCAAAAACCCACTGGGAAATCTTACATGCGGTGGCCTACATGCACGGGGCCCAATAGAGCAAAACTTTGTCATCCCTAAATTAATTTTGAGACAGACAGAGCTTAAGACAGCTGCACTTCAGTTGCTCTGTTGGCACCCAGAGTATGGTTGGAGGGATTATGATATAGCTGCCTAGCTGCTGCTAAGCAGATATTGGCCAGTGCTTGGATAGAAGTCCTTCTGGGACCTTCAAGTATGCCACCTTGAGTTCCATGATGGAAGAAAGGAGAGGATGTGAACCAATAAATAAAAATCAGCTCCAACATGACTTCAGTATGATTAACTCTCTGTATCAGGGCCTCTCTATACATTATTTGGGCATGATGACATCAAAACACAGCCCTTGTAAATCCTGTTAATTTAAACAGAATTTTATACATGTGGAACTTAAACTGGATTGGGCCCATTCATTTCAACATGAGAGTTAACTCCAGAGTCAACATGGTGTAGTGGTTAAGAGCAGTGGGTTGGAGCGGTGGACTCTAACCTGGAGAACCGGGCTTGATTCCTCACTCCCCCAGATGAGCAGCGGACACAAATCTGGTGAATTGGATTGGTTTCTCCACTCCTACACATGAAGCCAGCTGGGTGACATTGGGCTAGTCACTGCTCTCTTAGAGCTCTCTGAGCTGGATTGTGCCCATTCATTTCAACATGAGAGTTAACTCCAGAGCCAACATGAGAGTTAACTCCAGAGTGGTGGACTCTAAGCTAAGCAGGGTTGACCCTGGTTAGTATTTGGATGGGTGACTCCCAAGGAATGCCAGAGTCATGACACAGGCAATGGCAAACTACCTCTGAACATCTCTTGCCTTGAAAACCCTAAGGGGCGCCATAAGTCAGCTGTGACTTGATGGCACCCTCCCCCCCCAAAAAAAGGCTCACTTCTACCAGCACCACAGGGTTCACTTAGCTTAGCTTGCTCTTTGTCACCAATAGCTGTCCAGGGCACAGGCCCATCAGGAAATTTCCCACTCATTTCAATGGCCAGCCCTCCCCTGCTTATAGCATTTGCCGTCATGTGAACCAGCTATGAAATCCAGGACCAGCCCAAGATATACATTGTTGTTTGGCTTGTTGGTTGATTGACTGGTATTGTATTCTTCACTGTTGTAAGGCGCTTTTGGTCCCTTCAGGTAGAAAAGTTGCACACAAATATTTAAACAAATGCAAGTATGTATGCATTTGGAATATAATTAATCAAAATCTGTTTTGGACACCATTAACCTCAAAAGGGTAACTAATCCAAATGAAATTTCCTCCTATTTGATGGTCTGAACCAAAGAGACCAGTTCTGATCATTTTTCTGCCATGCAACCAGCTGCATTCTCCTTTAAACTCCAATGTCCTTGGGAGAGCAAGGCTAGAGACAACTTCAGAAGATATGTATCTGACAGGCATGTCATCTAACCAGCACACTTAACACATGTTCTCACTGCACAGTGTCATCCCTGACTGGATATCTGCACAAAGGACTTCCCTCAATTACATTACTGGCACACTAGCTTGGGATGGCAGGACATCTGTTTCCTCCTGATATAAATGGAAATGAAAACCCAAAAGCAAATATATATATATATATATCTGTACTGGATCAGTGGTAATTTCCCACTAATGGAGAGGTGGATCTGGAGAACCGGGTTTGATTCCCCACTCCTCCACATGAGCGGTGGAGGCTAAGCTGGTGAACTGGATTTGTTTCCCCACTCCTTCACATGAAGCCAGCTGGGTGACCTTGGGCTAGTCACTGCTCTCTTAGAGCTCTCTGAGCTGGATTGTGCCCATTCATTTCAACATGAGAGTTAACTCCAGAGCCAACATGGTGTAGTGGTTAAGAGTGGTGGTTTGGAGCGGTGGACTCTAATCTGGAGAACCGGGTTTGATTCCCCACTCCTCCACATGAGGGGTGGACGCTAATTTGGTGAACCAGGTTGGTTTCACCGCTCCTCCACATGAAGCCAGCTGGGTGACCTTGGGCTACTCACACACTCTCAGCCCCACCTACCTTACAGGGTGTCTGTTGTGGGGAGGGGAAGGGAAGGCAATTGTAAGCCGGTATGATTCTTCCTTAAGTGGTAGAGAAAGTCAGCATATAAAAACCAACTCTTCTTCTAGTTCATCTTCTTGTTGTTGTTTTTCTCCTCCTCCTTGAAATAAATAGGACAGAAAAACTCTTACACTTTGATTGGATTCTAACAACAGCCTAGCATTTATATCTACAACTAGGTTCTAATATAAATATATATGCTGTTCAAACCCCACTGAAGTTAATGGCACATCCCTCTGATTTAATAATACTTTTGTAAGTAACTTATACATGTGTGATGGCCAGGCGAGTTAATTTATTTTCCCACTGAATCCATGTGTTTATTTTATGAGCCACGATGTGAAAAGTTCATTCATTGTCAGAATGTGTTGCAAAGAATAAACATGCTGTTTCACTTTAGGCCAGCTCAGGAAAGATCCTGGATCTGTAATCTGTGAACTGGCTCTCTGCTGATATTGTCCAGGTTTTGTATTACAAAACCAGGGCTCATAACAACAACAAAAATTTAACCTTTAAATAGAGGCACCAAAATAATTTAAAACAGATTGGAGGGTTTAAAGGGCTCTAAGAGTAGGCAGCTCATATTTCAACCTAACCCCGCACCCCGGCTTACCTATTTTGTGTTGAAAGTTCATCTCGTATTGCAGGGAGTTTACACACACTTCTTTTTCTTGCAACAAAATATATTTGGTTTAAATCCAATGAAAAAAATTCAATGTAACGTTTTTTTAAAAGGGCAGCATAAAAGAATGGGTTGGCTCTTATTGCATAAGGAGTAGGACAAATCGCCTTTAAGAACTAAATGAGAGAGGAGAGGAAAATGTGCAAGATTTTAAAGGCATGCTTGTTTTCAGATTTAAAGAAAAATTCAATGCAAAAGTTCCTCCAGGTTATAAAGCTCATTTTTTGTTGTTCTTTTATTAAAAACTTCCTCGTAATTCATGTCGACATCCTTGCCACTGGGCACTGATGGCAAGACGAAACAATTGCACTCCACATGTATCACTTTATAACACTTCTAAACACTTCTCTGATTATGGAAACAATAGATTTTGTAAGTTCTTTTGGTGCCTAAGCCCAAATACAGGGCCAGGTCTACTTTTTTTTTTGAAGGGGCCAAAAGTACAAAATGATGACCCCCATATATTATATGTATATTTTCTTTATATATACATATATAACGAATGTACATAATCAACAACTCTTCTAAATGATAGAATAAATTATGTTGACCTCTATGAACTGTTTTATCTATCTATAGTGTTTGAATATTCCCTTAACTCCTCTGCAAACATAAAAACCCAACCCAAGGAGAAAGTTTTTCAGCCTCGCCTTTTTCCAGACATTTTTTAAAATATAGCACACATAGTTTTGACGTGGGAAACACCAAACACACCTCACACTCCTGATAAAGTACAGCCCAAGGAAAGCTTTATCTCAGGGGTGGGGAACCTTTTTTCTGCCAAGGGCCATTTGGATATTTATAACATCATTCGGGGGCCATACAAAATTATCAACTTAAAAATTAGCCTGCTATATTTGGTCAAACATTTAGCCAAGAGGCACGACCGGAGATGGCTCTGAGTGTCTGCCACATAGAGCGACTCGCTTTTGAGCCCTGCTGTCCCCAGCTGGGCCCAAGAGATTCAGGCAGGGCAGCATCCTTCTGGGCTAGAGATCTACCAGGACCCATGAAGGGCCAGACCAAATGATTTTGAGGGCCTTATATGGCCCCCGGGCCTGACGTTCCCCACCCCTGCTTTATCTGGTTATTATTAGTGTTGCCAGGTCTCTCTTTGCCATCAGTCAGAAATGACTCGATGGCACATAACACATGTGAACAGGCTCTCCATTCTTGTCTCTCCCCCCCCCCTTTTCCAAGGTGTAAAATCAGGCTCTTTGGGGAAGGTCAAGCCTATCAGATGAGGGGGCAGGTCTACCAGTAGGGGGGAGAGAAGGGCCCATCCTCTTCCCCTCCACCCCATTCAACTCCAGGCAGCACAAGGGCTGGCAGCGCCACAGCAGAGCACAAGGCAGGGGGGCAGGAAAGAGGGGAGCATCAGGCATTCTAAACAATTCACGGTCGCCAGCCTCCAAAATTCTTCCTCCGCTGTGAATGTTTCAAATGTGCCCAAACCCCTCCCCCAGAAATCTCGCATGCCCAAAGCCTACCATGGCCACTGTCAATGAGCAGTCCTTGATCAGGGGGGCGGGAAGACAAGGAATTGGAAGGTTCTGCAGGTAGAAGAGCAGAGGGTGCCTTGGCCAGGGGAAGGAGGGAGATAAGCGAGGACAAGGAAGGTTACCTGGGGGTGCACTTCTCCCACTGCATAGAACTTGACATTTTTGAAGGTCTCCTCAGGAACCTTTAGCTCCCCCTCCTCTCCGCTCACTAAGCCACAGCTTCTGCCTTATCAAGGGCAGTGACTCCCCTCTGAGGTCTGGGGTCTCCCTCTCCCTTCCCCCCACCTCCTAGCAGCAGCCCAATCAGGGGATTGGGGCATGCATGCTGCAGAACAAGCCATCTCTTCTGGGGAATTCAGCCTTCCCCACCTCCTAGCAGCAGCCTAATCGGGGGAACAGGGCGTGCGCATGCATGCTGCAGAACAAGCCATCTCTTGCAGGCAATTGAGCCTCCGGTTGCTGCCCCCTCTTTGCTTGCCACCCAGGGCACCTGCCCTCCTCCCCCTAGATCCAGCCCTGCCCAAATAGCCTTCAGAAGCAATATACTTTCCTCCTTTTTAATAAAAGCATAGAGCTACATTAAATGTGGCGGATGTCGTTTGAAACATGGATCGATGTTTAGCATGATCCCAGAGAACAGAACAACAAAGCAGAGCTAAGCAGAGTTACACCCTTCTAAGCCCATCGACTTCAAGCATATAACTCTGCTTCAGAATGCACAGTAAAGGGCACAAACCCCCACAACTGAAGCAGTTAAGGTCTGAAGTAAAAACTAATGACAGAAGTTTATTTGGCCATGTATAAGTAGATTCTGCCCTCCCCTCCACTCCAATAATACATGTATTCATTTATTTTTCAACAGGACAATCCTGCATATAGTACTGCTGAAAACAGGGCTTCAAATCCACATTTTATGCAAATGTAATTCCCCCTGAAATCAGAGACTTTGTGTGGAATTGAAGTCGTTGATGGTTGCCAGCTGAAAGCTTGTCGTAGGAGAAAATGTATAGAATTACCCTTCCAAAGGGTCTCTAGGATTCCGGCTTACTTCTCTAAAGGCAATTCTCAAGTCACGCTCATAAAAGAAGATGTTATTCATTGATAATTAATGTTATAACCTCTTCTGTTTTTATGCTTAGAAGTTATGCTTTAAAATAGGACCATTCAAGGTGGATTGTGGAAAGCAGCACAGGGCCATTGGTGTAACAACTGAAGAAGGGGGGAATCATTAAGGATAGATTTTTTTGAATTGTCCCTTCAACCATATCTAAGAAAGATATGTAATCATACATGAGTGAAGAGAAATGATCGATTTATTCACAAGAGTGTTCTTCTTGAGTAGTGGAAGGACAGATTGTCTTCTAACATGTAATGACTTTTGAACACACGAAGCTGCCTTATACTGAATCAGACCCTTGGTCCATCAAAGTCAGTATTGTCTACTCAGACTGGCAGAGGCTCTCTAGGGTCTCAGGCAGAGATCTTTCACATCACCTACTTGCCTAGTCCCTTTAACTGGAGATGCCGGGGATTGAACCTGGGACCTTCTGCATGCCAAGCAGATGATCTACCACTGAGCCCTGGGCCCTCCCCAACTTTTAGAGTCACTGTATACTTGGATCCATGTGAAGCTAGATTTTCTGCAGGGGTCCTATATCTGTGTGACACCACTACCCTTTCAGCCTGCTGTAAAGATTTGGGGGTGCTGAAAACATGCCGGCTTTGGAGTTCATTGCAGGTTTAGACGTTACTGCTAACAACATTAAAAACAACTACTGATTTTCAGATTATTTTTCTGCATTGGAATTTTTGGTGTACACACAGAATACAAAACAAAAGGATAGAGATGGATATGCTATGTGGAAAGCAGTGTGTTGTACAAAATACAGGGAAAGATTGGGAAGTTTTGCAAGCTTTTTATTGTTTGTTTGTTTGTTTGTTTAATATCCCTTCCTTTCCCAACCATGTTGGGCTCCAGGCAGCTAATATCTTGCTGACATCTTGCGGAGCGCTTGCCGTCCCCACCCTGTTGCAGGTATAAAGCTTGGGTGTGGCCAGAGCCATGAGCCAAAGGGCAAGAGCCAAAGGGACCTTCACTTGGGGCTTGCAGCCAGTAGCAGACAGGGACACTGAAACAAACCTGGAGCAAGCTGAACGCCTCCTGCAGTGCTGGTAGCACCACGGGGCCCATTGGGTTCAAACCCGGGCTACAGTGACAATGGCAATGAGTATTGGTTTGCTTCTGCTCTGACCTGGATAGTCCCAGGCTAGCCTGATCTTGTCGGATCTCAGAAGCTAAGCAGGGTTGACCCTGGTTAGTATTTGGATGGGTGACTCCCAAGGAACGCCAGAGTCATGACACAGGCAATGGCAAACTACCTCTGAACATCTCTTGCCTTGAAAACCCTATGGGGGCGCCATAAGTCAGCTGTGACTTGATGGCACCCCCCCACCCAAAGGCTCACTTCTACCAGCACCACAGGGTTCACTTAGCTCAGCTTGCTCTTTGTCACCAATAGCTGTCCAGGGCACAGGCCCATCAGGAAATTTCCCATTCATTTCAATGGCCAGCCCTCCCCTGCTTATAGCATTTGCCGTCATGTGAACCAGCTATGAAATCCAGGACTAGCCCAAGATATACATTGTTGTTTGGCTTGTTGGTTGATTGACTAGTATTGTATTCTTCACTGTTGTAAGGCGCTTTTGGTCCCTTCAGGTAGAAAAGTTGCACACAAATATTTAAACAAATGCAAGTATGTATGCATTTGGAATATAATTAATCAAAATCTGATTTGGACACCATTAACCTCAAAAGGGTAACTAATCCAAATGAAATTTCCTCTTATTTGATGGTCTGGACCAAAGAGACCAGTTCTGATCATTTTTCTGCCATGCAACCAGCTGCATTCTCCTTTAAACTCCAATGTCCTTGGGAGAGCAAGGCTCGAGACAACTTCAGAAGATATGTATCTGACAGGCATGTCATCTAACCAGCACATTTAACACATGTTCTCACTGCACAGTGTCATCCCTGACTGAATATCTGCACAAAGGACTTCCCTCAATTACATTACTGGCACACTAGCTTGGGATGGCAGGACATCTGTTTCCTCCTGATATTAATGGAAATGAAAACACAAAAGCAAAAAATATATATATCTGTACTGGATCAGTGGTAATTTCCCACTAATGGAGAGGTGGATCTGGAGAACCGGGTTTGATTCCCCACTCCTCCACATGAGCGGCGGAGGCTAAGCTGGTGAACTGGATTTGTTTCCCCACTCCTTCACATGAAGCCAGCTGGGCGACCTTGGGCTAGCCACACCCTCTCAGTCCCACCTACCTCACAGGGTGTCTGTTGTGGGGAAGGGAAGGGAAGGTGATTGTAAGCCGGTTTGAGTCTCCCTTAAGTGGAAGAGAAAGTCGGCAGATGAATTGGGGGGGTGGGGGGTATCTTCCATGAGAAGAAGAAATCAGCAAAAAATCCACTGCCTTCCACTGGCAGAAAATTGCCACTGGATCCAACCCAACATATGTGATAACAGGAATAAAGAATTTTAAAAAAATGAAATGAGCCTAAACATGAAACAAAAATCATGCATAGCCTCAGCCTCTGTGGTCTGATCAGTTATCCTTATTGCCTTGATTATTTACTACTTATATTGTGCCCATTGATATACTAGGTACCATACAAAAATTAAAGGCATGTCTCTTAAACATAGAAAATATACTCCCATAGTTTATCTTATGTATGACAGCCAAAAACTGACTGTTGCCTAATGCCATCTACTGCCTAGCTGCATCCCAGTTGGATGTCACAGAATGTTCACTAATGTTCTAAATTGCATGGGAGTAATGTTTTACCTGTAGTAGTTGATCATGCAACAGAGAGCATATTAGCAGTAGGACAAAGGTTCAGCTGAAAAACCATGCCCTTCTATACTTCTTCGGATATTGGAGAGAGTTAATGTATAGTAAGGGTAGCCAAGACCTACATATACACCCTATATTCTTATTTATTTGGAAGGTTAATGAAAATGCAAATGAACTGGTTCCTTTATATGGGGTTTATTTTTTCACGATCACCCGTTACAAGGCTAATTGATTATGTCAGATGCTCTATAAATATTGCTAGCATATGGAGAGGTTAAGCTGGGGGTCTCTTCATAACAGGATCTGCATTTTTTATTGATGGTGTGGCCATTACCCCACGATAATACAAATTGTTAGCATTGGAAAGATAGTGGTGAGTTCAACTAATTCACAAGTGGCAGGAGAAGCATATCTGGTATAAAGCATAGTTAGTTTGTGGCATCCTCAATGAAGACGAGTTTACAAATTGGTTAAGGACCTCAACTTGTTCTTAGAGCAACTTCTGTGTGTGGTGCCTAGACTTGTTCTTTTTGTGTTAACCATTCATTCATGTTAGATTATTTGAGATAAATGTGCTGAAAAATATGAGGAAGGTTATTTGTGATATAGTCAAAGGTAATGTAAAAAGTGGGGTTGCAGAATGGCATGGTGTAGCCTTATCTCGTCAGATCTCAGAAGCTAAGCAAGGTCGGTCCTTGGATGGGAGATCACCAAGGAAGGCTTTCTAGAGGAAGGCATTGTCAAACCTCCACTGCTTCTCACTTGCCTTCGCAAGTCCCTTGCTGGGGTTGCCATAAGTCAGTTACGACTTGATAGCACATACATATATATAATGTAAAATGTAAGGAAACAAGAATGGGTTACATTCCACATTCCTCTACTTCCAGAAAAGCTAGGAAGTAGGTTCTCTTCTAATTACTTCCAGTAGGCTGTTCCATAAAACATGGGTGTCCTTGGGAAACGCCCAAACTGTGTCATTGCTTACCACCCTACAAGATACCCACAATATAGCCTTTGAGATGACAAACAGAGATGACAAGCAGAATTGCCAGATGGGCTCCTATGGAAAGAGATGGTCCTTCAGGGATGTAGGGTAGCAGGTACTGAGAAAGAATTCGTCCTGCTTGAGACCTGCTTAGAGAGCTGCTGTCTATCAAAGTAGACAATAATGAGCTAGGTAGACCAATGGTACTCTATAAGACAGCTTTGTGTGTTCATATGTCTTGACTGAGGAAGAGAACTGCAGGCACATGTTGTAATGCTATTCATGAGAAATTCTCCACCGCACATGAAAGAGTTTGCTTCCACACAGATAGCTGATTCTACACCTGAGTTTCTCCTTCTCTAGATTGAGCCTATGCCTATGTTCTAAGGAATGAATTTTCAAAGCCTGTGGTTTAAATGCTACAAAGCAAAGACTTCCTTCCCCTAAAACAGAACCAAGCTATCCCTGTTCTTTATTCTATACATTTCGAAGGTGGAATTAGGATTGGGGAGATGCATATTATGAGGCCTCCAGCCTCTAATAGGGACAAGCCCAAAATATTAGAAGCTTTCAAGGAGCCTGGGCAATTTAAAAACTCCAAAAGTCTGGGGATGGGGGGTCTTAACTAAAAATACCACACCTCCCATTCTGTACAACTCACATTTGATGTAAACGAACAGCTTGTTGCTTGGCAGCCAGCGCTATGAGGCAATTGTACAAGAATGCCTGACTTCTCACACTGCTGTGCTATTGGGGAAGTGGGAATTTTCCAACTGATTCATCGCAGGCCCAACTTGTTAATGTACAATGTCTAACTCTTACTTGCTATATCCTGTTGATGACTGTTGGCAAAGACCTGCCTCCTGAAGTCGACTGAGAGCTGAGCTGAACCGGGCTTCCTTAAATACAGAGAAGCCCGACCTGAGTGGAAACACCCAGGTCCAGCTTCCCAGAGACCCGCCCCCTTCTGGGAGCCTCGGTCTGATTGGCTCGATTCAAACCGAGGCTCCCAGCCCAATGGCCGCCCACAAGGCGAAGCATGCAGCATTAGGGCCAAGCCACAGCATTCGCTTGCTGCCGGCTGCCCAACACGAATGCTCGGGGCTCTCCCTCTCTGGCCTCCCATGCTCCCCTGAGGCTCTTGGGGCTGGCTGCCTCCTTGGACCTCAGCCGACTTGCCCTCCCGGACCCAGCCCAGATGGGCAAACTAGGGTTCTGCGGGGGGTGGGGGTGAGTCGGAGCCTCGCTTATGCTGCACTGCAGAACTACGTCCACTGAGCTGACTACTGGGGACCTTAATTGTTCAGTTCTGCATTTCTTTGCTGTGTGGCATTTCAGTTGTCCTAACCTTAGATCTTAACTATGCACTTAATGGAATTTTTGGCACAGAATATTCTGCATCTCCAGTTCTGGATCGGGCAACTGCATGGAGTTGAATGAGTTGGGATGTGGGCTGCAGTACAGATGTACAGAAGGTTAAAAGCAGAGTTATATTGCTGTGAGGGTAAAGACACTATTGATGTGTCAAATACGTGTTAATTGGATAGCAAGTGCACATAAAGATTCTATAAAGCAATATATTTTAAACCAAGAAGTCAATATAATGTGCATTTCAATGACTTATTGGAGACAGAGGTGCAATTTTTCCATTGGAAATGTAAAGAAATGACATTTCCATGCTACATATAAAGTAGAAAGTAAGTTAGTGGACCTTTCAGTGTATGCAGAAGTCATTTGTAAAACATTCTTTAGAATTTGGTAGAGGCAATTTTAAAATGTCAATTTCCCCCCCTTCCATTTGTCAAAATGAATTGCTAGTTTGTTTGGCGGTATCTTTACCATTTTTTTAAAGTATTGTGATAGCTCAGCCTATCATCTTTTTTTTAATGCTAATTATTTCTTAAAACCGGAGCAAAGAATGTTGAAATTAAAAAAAAAACCATATAGCAAAGTTAATAAAATACTCTAGATATTCACATTAAATTCATTAAGCACAAAAGAGAATTTTCATTGTGAACAGTACAACCAGTTTGAATATAATTAATGACATGTCAATTTCTTGTAAGCTGAAGATACATTTGAGAGCCAAATATTAACCAGATCATCACTAGGAAGACTTTTAAAAAAAATCCAACTCATATTTTATCTGACCTGGATTAAATTGAAGAAAACAAAGCATAGTAGCTGATATTTCATGGGGTTGAATCCAAGATCCATGAATGACTCCTCTTCTTGAGGCAGCCTGCTGTGTGCCCTGATTGCCCCTGATGGGCATGGGACCCTCTGGAACAATGTTGAATGTGATGTGAAGGTCTGAAGTCTGGGGTGGGGGGTACTGGCAGCAAAGCCTAGTCTTATGCCATGGAAAGCGCTCTTGTAGAATTCCACCAATAAATTGAACAAGAAATAAAGGTTCCGGTACTTACCTGGAGCCTTGATTGCGGCGCTGGGCCGGGGAGGAAGCAGAGGGGCATCCAAAGGGCAGGGCTCCCAGGACACGTGCACATGCGGCAGGAGGCCAGCAGCATGAGGCAAGAGGACTTGTGCCTGAGTCCAGGAGAGGCTCCTCAAATCGGATTGGCCCATGAGGTTTAAATGGGCCAATCAGGAGGAGCCTGCAGCCAGGCAGGGAGGTTGGACGGAGGAGTGAGGGTCCACTTCTGCCGCATATAAAGGGAGCCGGCTGGGGCAAGATCCAGTTCGCTGCGGGACATCGTTCCCACCCTCCACTCCCTTTGTTTTATGTTTGATATTTCTGTCACAACTTGGGAGAAAGCATTTGGGCTGGATCACTTTGGGTACGGCGGTCTGCGAACCCCCTTTTACCGCAGTTGGGGTCCCAATAAGGGATTAGGAAGTGGCAGGCCACAAGGCCAGCGTGAGGGTGGATCACAGTATGCCACTTCCTAGGCGGCAGGGGCATCATCAAGCGGCACATGCCCTGGTGATCCCTGGTTCTGCCGTTCCTACACACTCCCAGCGGGACCACTGGCAGCTGGCAGTACATCAGGCCGCATTGGGGCTGGCTGATGTACGGCATCCAGCCCATATGCCAAGCCAATGTTTCATAGCTGTTGTAAAGTTTGAAAGTTGTGGCCAATTACATTCCACTTAAATATATTTTCATATAACTTATAAAGTTCTCTTTCTACTTACATTGTTGTATGGTGTTTATTTGAAACCGAAGCTTCCTGGAGCTGCAACTAGGGCTTTGCAACCACATTATGACATTTCATTTGCCCACCCTGCACGATCTAGCTTCCAGTATCCATTCAGCCATGCATCTCACTCGCAGCCTTATTCTAGTCATTCTCTCTCAGCCTACCAACTTCACAGGTGAAAATAAAATGAGAACTATGTTCTGAACTCCTTGCAGAAAATGGGGGATAAAAAAAGCTTAGTAAATAATACGTCTATGACACATAAATACTTTCACTGGCATTTTTAATAAGCAGACTATCATAGCTACCTGCATGATCTCTGTGCAAGCATGATCTATCTTCAAGTGGAAGACTGACAGTGTAGTCCTAAACAGAGTTACACCGTTCTAAGTTCATTGAAGTTGATGGGTTTAGAAGGACACAGCAGTGCTTAGGACTGCACTGCAACACACTTAACTTGGAAGCATGAGTAAAGATTCCAGGCATCAGATTGTAGAGCCTAAAAGAAGAGCACCTTGTGTTAACTGGAATTTTCTTTGTACCAGAGGGCATTGCCACCCTTAACACAATGAATCCATGAAGTTCACTGAATTTGGTTGAATATTTTCATTCATTAGAGAAATTGTAACATATTCATGAAAGTATCTGAACATCAATTCATTTAATCTTAATTAAGAATGTTTCCAAAGCTGCATCCACAAATCCTTGGATACTGCAATCTCCTTGCATTAGAGCAAGCATTTGCAAAACAAGACAAGTTGCAACTGATGGCCATAGCCTACTAATAGTACAGCATCTAACATTGTGTAGATGCAATCCTAGTTTGCCCTGATTAATGCCAGTAGTTATTGCAAACACATTGCCATTGTCTTGATTCGGATCTTCTCAATCCTGCTTTCTCCTTTTCCTTTCTCCTTGCTGCCCTTGCCCTCATTTACTCTCACTGTCATTTAATCCCATTGGCAGTGGCGTTCCATGAGATTTTATTAAAGCGATCATGAAATTATCTTAGATGTGATGACATCATGGATGCTGATGAACAAAATTATGCAAGTTGTCACACAGATTAAGCAGCTGGGTGGGTAAACAAGGGAAGGACAGTGAGGACAAAAAAGGGAAACTTCCTTCGAGAAGTAGAGGAACAAAAGGGTGCCGAACAGCACTGACACAACACGAAAGTTCGGAGAGGCGAAAGGTTTCAACTGGTAATTTGTTTAGTCATATTGAATGTGTCCCTTTCAAAGTGAATATTGAAATTAGAAACAGTAGGCAGTGCAGCCAGAATACATATCATCCAAGTAAGAACAGATAAACCATTATATTGTCCATATACTTAAGTCCCTTTTCAATCACAGAAAAAGAAGAGAGGATTAAGGAGCAAAGCAGACCAAGCCCCAAATACAGGAAAGTTGCACTGTCCTTTCATTCCACTGTAGCGCTGCCAAGTCTCCTGGTATGATGGGAGACCTTCCACCCTGAAGCCCCAGTTGTCTGCCACTGCTTGGGGGGGGGGAATGAGGGGAGGCACTGCACTGACATCACTTCTGGCATGAACCTGGAAGTGATGTCATAGAGTTTCAAGGGAATCCTAGAGAATTGTACTGATATAATGATGTCACCTCTGGGTTCGCCCCTAAACCTACCACAGGTTGCTAGCCCTGGGCTGGCAACCCTAGTCCATTGCTGCAATGTGCTGCAACATGTTCAAACAATGTAATCACACATAGAGTTTCTCCTGCCTAAGCATAATGAAATAAATAAGCTTAAACTGAAGCACTTTTGCATAGGATTGCACTGTAAACCCCCCCCCCAAATTATCCTAAGGGAAAATTCGGCACAGTGACTACATGTGAGATGAATAAGTACATGTGTTTTTCCCCCCTCCTCTGATGAAAGACTGTAACAACTTGGTTTTTACTTCCAAAATACAGTGGCATGTTAATTGCTTGATCAGCCAAATGAAACTAAATGTAATTAAGACTACTGTGGGGTTAATTTGGTCCATAATTATGTTATATAAACTAAATGAAAATTGTTTCTTTCCTAAATTGCAATTCATTAAAATTACAGATATTAAAATAAGATACTATAAAATTACATGAAGCATGTACACATTAATAGCCATTAGTAATAGCTTGATATTTCTATCTAAGCAACAGTTTATTAGAATGCCAAAAGGTTACATCTGACAACTCACATGGCTGATTTTTCCCTCATTTTTTTCTGCTCCTGTGAGAAACTTACTTTCTTCACAGATTGTGTTTCGTGTTTTAGCCTTTAGAGAACATGTGTCCTCTTGATTTATCCCACTTAACACTATTTAGTGTATGCTGGAAGAATTTGTGTAAAATATGTTTGTACTGATTGAATCATATAAACTACTAAATGTGTTTTTTCCCCTCACAAATGCCACTGCCAAGCTAAGAAGATCTAATGAGAATCCTATTATGGTCTATTCAATGGGGCTGTCAGGAAAATATCTGTAGAATTGCAGTGTTGAACCCCTTTTAACATCTTATCAATTGCTTCTAACATTTTTGTCAGTTTGATATAGAATTCAGTAAACAGCTACTGTAAAAATCATTTTGTATTTCAGTCAACATAGTTTTCTCATTTGATTTATGTTTATTAAAATATTTCTATCCTGTTTTCCCCACTGTCTCAAGGGGCTCACTTATGGACACAGCATGTATCAATCAATTACAGCATTTATGTTAAAAAGTGGCATTGGTCCTAACTAGGGCTGTCGATTCAGTTTGCCCCAAACCGAAAAACAGCCTAATTTCCCCTGATTCGGCGATTTTTCGTTTGGATGGAACCAAACTCAAAAAAGGCGGGAAAACGGGGAGCCGAATTCAGCGAGTTCAGGGTGTTTTGCAAATAAATTCGGCAAATTCAGGGTTCGGCACAGCAGTATAACCATCAGTTAGTAAGCAGCATTCTCCTGCGGCCAATCGGTGGCCAAAAAGGGTCTTCTTCCCCACCCTTAATGTGCATCTCTGACAATGGGGGTTTGCAATTAGCACACCTTGCCACCCACGCCCAAAGCTTCCAGCCCCGACAAACAGCTGAGCTGCGAGGAGCAAGGGCGGGGCAGGTGCGAAGAAGATGGAACAGAAGACATCCACAGTAAGACCCATTTTGGAGCTTTTCTCTATAATTTTTCTCCTGTGTGTGTGTGTGTGGGGGAAAGCAGAATCTGTGTATGTGTGGGGAGGGAGCAGTTTCTGTGGGTGGGGGGGAAGCCAAAGGGGGCTTTCGCCTGTTCTGCGGGGGGGTGCCCCCTGGTGGAACAGAAGACATCCACAGTAAGACCCCTTTTGGGGCTTTAATCTATAATTTTTCTCCTGTGTGTGTGTGTGTGGGGGGGAAGCAGAGTCTCTCTGTGTGTGTGGAGGGAGCAGTTTCTGTGGGTGGGGGAGAAGCCAAAGGGGGCTTTTGCCTGTTCTGTGTGGGGGGGTGCCCCCTGAGCCTCTCTCTCCCTGGTTTGAGGGGGGGGGCTTCAGTTGTGTATCCTCAGGTTTTCCCTCATTCATAAGATTGGTTAGGTCTATTTTGATGCTTGCTCAAAACTGGTTTTCAAATTGTGACTTAAAGAATGCATTTGCCTGGTCCTGAGTCCGATGCAAAAGGGGAAATTCCACCCCTCCTGCTCCTTATGCATAGCTAGCTGCCTCTGTCCCTTTCCATGGTTTGCAAACTCCCAGGTGTCAGGTGTTGCTTTGCATGGTTGCAAACGTGTTGCTTTACATGGTTTGCATGGTTGCAAACATGTTGCTTTGCGTGGTTTGTATGGTTGCAAATGTGTTGATTTGCATGGTTTGCATGGCTGCAAATGTGTTGCTTTGCATGGTTTGCAAACTTCTTCGCACCTGCCCCGCCCTTGTCTCCAAGCTCTGCTAATTGCAAACCCCCATTGTCAGAGATGCACATTAAGGAGGGGGGACCCCTTTCGGGGCCCATATCTCAGCCCCCCCCGACCCAATCTTTATAAAACTTGGGGGTTCTTGCAAGAAGGGTCCTCTGAAGCTACGCTGAAAGTTTCAGACCTCTACCCCCAAAAATGTTCCCCCGGAGCCGTGGAAAGGCGCGATTGTGTTTTTAATGGCTTTATTCGGCCGAATTTTTCCCTGAACTCCGGATCTCATGCCGAATTGCACGGACCCAAAGTGGGGGAGTTCGGACTTCGGCATTTCCTGAATAAAAACGGGCTGAATTTTGCCGAATCCGAATTTTACCAAAACAAATTTTTCAACAGCCCCAGTCCTAACTATTCCTAGTGATAAACTTGCAGAAGGAAAAAAGATATTTATGCTCTAGTCAGCCTAAAACACCAGCTGAAATAAGATAAATTATGGGCATAGAATGGCTTGTAGGGCCTGCCCTTCTCTGGACACCACTGAACCCCCAATAAAGAGTAGGTTAATGACAGGGAGGTGGATTAGGGTTGCCATCTCCAGGTTGGGAAATACCTGGAGATGATTTTTTGGGGGGCGGAGCCTGAGTAGGGTGGGATTTGGAGAAGGGAGGGACTTCAATACCATAGAGTCCAATTGCCAAAGCAGATATTTTCTCCAGGTGAACTGATCTCTGTCAGCTGGAGATCAGTTGTAATAGTGGGATATCTCCAGCTAGTACCTGGAGGTTGGAAAGAATAAAGACACCACTTTGCACGTACCATAAAGGTTTGGAAATCAGCACAGGAGCGAATGAGTATTACAAAGTGCAAATATTTATATAAATAGCTACAACTTATAACATAAAGTCACAACTGATCACTTACTAAATCTAACAACCATAACACACTATCCTACTATATACAATGTGAATTACAACAATCTGGCTGGAACAAACCAGACAAAAGATTCTATATCTAGGTTAGTCTTTAGGTCACTTTGAATCATCAACAGGAAGTTCTTGTATCCCCTTCAAGTTTTAGGATTGCATTTCTGACATTATAGAATACGAAGTCACCATGAAATGATGCCGAAAAATAAAGAGGGGATACGGCCGTTTCAAATTATTTCGCTTTGAATTCTTCATCAGTCCCTCAAAAATCAGTCATCATATAATGTTTCCAGCTTGAATACTACATGTTTGCCATAAATTTGAGCAGGATAATAGCCAGTTCCCACGTAGGGTAACATAGATGTGTAGCAGTACCTGGAAGTTGGCAACCCTAACGGGGAAAATGGTGGTGGGTGGGGCCTGGTGAGATGTTCTACCACTGAGCCACAGCCTCTTTCCCTGCCTGCTGTACCTATACTGCTGTTGCCCAAGCTATTCAGAACACATTCCAGATGTGTCAGTTCAGTAGGCTGCAGCACTCAGATTTTGTACACTTTGCATTGTCATGGACACATGTTCTTTGCACACTGGATTATGCCATGTAATGTTTTATAACAGTGTTGTGTTCCAAGGCCTTTTCATATTTAACTGTAATTTAAAAGTCCAAAACACAGCAGATTAGATTCATATAATTTTTGTGGCACTCCTTGTGCTATTCCAGAAAAATGCTGTAGACCATAGGGTTATCAACCCCCAGGTGGGGCCTGGAGATCCCCCAGAATTACAACTGATCTCCAGACTGCAAAGATCAGTTCTCCTGAAAGAAATGGCAGGTTTATAGGGTATTCTATGGCATTCTACCCTACTGAGCTCCCTCTCTTCCCCAAAGCCCACCCTCTTCAGGCTCCACCCTCAAATCTCCAGGAATTTTCTTACCTGGAGTTGACAGCCCTAGAAGATCATGTTGCAAAAAACTCTAAGAACAGCAGCTGACAAAAACACAGTTGCTAAAATGTCATAAAAAGTCACATGACGCTTTAAAGACTTACAAATGGATAAGCTTTCCTGAGCCAAAATTCATTTTGGAGAATGCTGGCAAACAGGCTCTGGCGCAGGAAAGCTTATGCCACAGCACATTCATTAAGTCCTTAAGGTGCCACAAAATTCTTTGACATTTTGACATCAGCAGATTAACACAGGTTATCCTGCTTGGATTTCTCATTGCGACTGAGGAATCCCTCAGTGGAAACCTTGCCTCTGACTAGGGTTACCAACCTCAGGTGGGGCCTAGAGTTCTCCTGGAATTCCAACTGGTTTCCAGACTACAAAGATAATTTCCACTGGAGGAAATGGCATCAGAGGGTGGACTGCATGAAATCACATTCCTGCTGAGCTGCCTTCCCTGCCCAACTCCACCCTCCCCAAGCACTGCCACCCAAATCTCCAGGAATTTTGCAAACCAGAGTTGGCAACCCTGCCTCTGATACAGAAGTCACTCACTAGGAGGCCTTTGGCAAGCAAGATCTCTTTAGCTTCCCACCGTCTGCAATATGAGGACCCACAGACTGGCCTCTTCGCATGCCTATTGTAAAGATCACTAGGTAATCTTTACAGTGTAAGTAAGGCACTGTGGACATAAAAAATGCTACATTATTAGTGTTGTTGTTATGTTCCAAGTAGGGTTGCCAGCCTCCAGATGGGGCGTGGAAATCTCCCAGAATTACAACTGATCTGTAGACTACATTGATCAGTTTCCCTGGAGAAAATGGTTGTTGTGGAGGGTGGACTCTATGGTGTTATACTCTGCTGAAGTCCCTCCCCAGTAGCGTTGTCAACTTCCTGGTGGTGGCTGGTGATCTCCCACTATTACAACTGATCTCCAGGCAACAGAGATCAGTTCACCTGGAGATAGGGTTGGCAACATCCAGGTACTAGCTGGAGATCTCCTGCTATTACAACTGATCTCCAGCCGATCAGCTCCCCTGGAGAAAATGGCCGCTTTGGCAATTGGACTCTATGGCATTGAAGTCCCTCCCCTCCTCAAACCCTGCCCTTCTCAGGCTCCACCCCAAAAACTTTCCGCCGGTGGCGAAGAGGGACCTGGCAACCCTACCTGGAGAAAATGGCCATTTTGGAAGGTGAACTCTAAGACATTATGCCCCGTTGAAGTCCCTCCCCTCCCAAATCCCACCCTCCCCAGGCTCCACCCCCTAAATCTCCAGGTATTTCCCTGCTTGGAGTTGGCAACCCTAGTTCCAAGACCTGCAATTAAACAGCTACATGGCCTTATTTTAAAAGGACAGAAAGGGAACAGTTCTATATTCAATAGTGCTTACCAAAGCAAGCGGAAGGCTCTCTTCAGTAACATGAAGATAGAGCGCCAGGGTTTTCAAAGAATGTCTGGCTAATTTGAATATTGCTGAAATTGATCGTAATAATATTTTAGTGCTTTGCGCTTGAAAAAATGTACAGGGATAACATTTGCTTTTGCATTCTAGGTAAAGTAGGACACACAAATGATTCTGCTATTAAGCAGCGAGTCACAAACCATTTTAATTCACCAAAATAGTTTTCATCACCACGAATTTAGTCCGGATGTTGAGCTGCTATGTAAACCAATTATCTACCCTAAGGGAATCTGTTCCGTCTACCACAGCTTCGGCTCTAGGGCCTATTATAAATCCTAGAGTGGGCTGTTGTTTTGGTTCTCCAGGGAATTTATCACGTCACACTAGAAATGGTTGACAATAATTAGAAAGCCTGCCTCTGCCAGTACAGCATACATGCATAATACCTGCCTAAGTGTTATGGGAGATAATGTGCAAGGTTTTAGAATTCTAGTCAGAGGAAGATGAATCCTGTAAAGGACACCTAAACAATACCCCCAAACCGGACTGTGACGGGCTAATTATTGTGGCTTCATTATAAGATCTTTTTATACATAGGTCACCTGGGAAGTGTAATTAAAAATGCATTATTGGTGTACTCTTTTTTTCCATACTGAAGCGATTAAATTAAAAAGCCAAAAAAAAAATAATATGTGAAGTGCAAATAATAATGTTGGTCAACAACGTTTATCTAAGAAAGAGAGAACATGTTAGGGGTTCATTAGCAGTAAATGTGTTAACAGGAATAGCGATTGAAAAATGAGCCGTAGAGCAGCTTTTAAATACTCAGATTAAAGGATTTATAATGTCAAATTTAACACAGAAATTATAGATTGTATTACATGGCTGTGAGTAATGGCACCTTTAATCTGACTTAGTAAAATGATTTACATCACACTCTGTGCTTACCCCAATTACAGTGGTATATATCCGTGTAATATCTAGTCTGCATCTACCATGTATGCACAAGCACATAAATTTTCAGTAGAGTGAAATGCAAGGTCCTGTAATGCTACACAGTATATTTTGTTTCCATATCTGTGTTTGCTGGCATGGGGAAAAAACATATAATTGTGTGGAAAATGCAACCGCTTCTGTGAGGGAAAATGAGCATGAAACACCATCAACCCTGTGACCACAAACTATCATGTTTCTATGTGATGAGAGAGATTTGGGGTACCGTTCATATACAGAAATGTGTTCATATATCAAGTTGCAGAAAACATTGTCCAAGATGTTTTGCCATCCAAACTACCTAGGTACTAATTGTTGCGGAGTTCACAGGCATAGCTGGGGCCCCGCCCTGCTAATGTCAAGGACAATTGGATGGACATAAGATATGTCGACAATTGTTCCAATTTATAGAAATAATGAAGGATCTAAAAAAAAAGAGCACCCTTTGAAGAGGACAGACAGTGGGGCGATATAAAATTGATTTGCAATGAGGAAGGATTGGAATGAGAGACAGTTTGGCTGTTTTAAGGGATCTGATCATGGCTTGTAGAGTTAGAATCAGAGCCCAAAAATGGAAGAGGAAGAAAGTGTATCAGAGAAACAAAGTTAGCTGGAAACACACTACTTTGCTGGGGTCAAAGGCAGGCAAAAAAATAGATGGAAGCTAAGTACCCATATAATTTGAGTGGCCATCTGGCCAGCTTGTAGCTGACATGGCTTTTCTTTTAGTTACCTCTTCACTTATTTTAGCTCTGCCTAATGTTGTGATGATCCATTTAAAATCTGCATACATTTAAATGAATTAATGTGCACAAATCAGCAATGGCCAGGATTCTTCCTTTCACTAAAACATATTACTTTTTATTTCTGTGATTAGAGTTTTTACTAAGAAGTCCTCCACACAGCCTTCTTCACAGCTAGTGTTGCCAGCTCAAGGTTGGGAAATACCTGGAGATTTTGGGGTTGGAGCCTGAGGAGGGTGGGGTTTGGAGAAGAGAGGTGCTTCAATGCCATTGAGTCCAATTGCCAAAGCAGCTATTTTCTCCAGGGGAACTGATCTCTGTCACATGGAGATCAGTTGTAATAGCGGGAGATCTCCAGCCACCATCTGGAGGTTAGCAACCCTACTCACAGCAGGTCTTTGAAAACTGCTCAGCAGAGAGGAGCTCTCCGCTAGCTAACTCATAAGCAGAGCCCATACAGAGGGCAAAATGTGTCGCAGCCTCCCTATAGCCCAGGGGTGGGGAACGTCAGGCCCAGGGGCCGTTTAAGGCCCGCAAAATCATTTGGTCTGGCCCTTTGTGGGTCCTGGCAGATCTCTAGCTCAGAAGGATCTAAGACTGGCGATACGTCCCCTCCTGCGGACAGGAATAGCCTCTATTCAAGGCGGATGTGAGTTTGTTTTGCCGAGAAAATGAACCTTTCACCCCCCTTGAAGAAAAGTCAATAGCTATGGAGCTGCTAGGACTGCCCAAGAAACTATGTTAACCCTTTCCCACCCGGGCCATGGAGAAACGTATTCCCTCTGTACTACAAGAGGGCTGGGAGTGGAAGTGGCGACAATGGAGGGGTTAAAGGGGGCAGGGCCAGAATGTGCGTGGGGGGGGTCATCTGGGGCAGCTGCCTGCTTGGGGCTTGGCTGGCTAATAATTTTTAAGTTGATACTTTTGTACGGCTCGCGAATGATGTTATAAATATCCAAATGACTCTTGGTGGAAAAAAGGTTCCCCATCCCTGCTATAGCCCTTACACTGAAAAGTCTCCTTTTAGTAATAAGAACACAGCACTGTGCTGGAGGTTGTTTCTACCACATTTGTATCCTTTCCTGCAAGGAGCTCATTTCTTCCTCACAACAATGAGATCATTCAGGCTGAAAGGGAGTGACTGGTTTAAAATAAGAGTGGTGTAGTGTCAGATTAAGATCTGGGAGACCCTGGTTTAAATCCTCATTCCGGGCCAAGCTAGATGATACAGCATCCCCACTAGGGTTGCCAGGTCCCCCTTTGCAATTGGCAGCAGTTTTTTGGGCGAAGCCTGAGGAGGGCGGGGTTTGGCGAGGGGAGGGACTTCAATGCCATAGAGGCCAATTGCCAAAACGGCCAATTTCTCCAAGTGAATTGATCTCTATCGGCTGGAGATCAGTTATAATAGCAGGAGATCTCCAGCTAGTACCTGGAAGTATGATTCCCAGCAAGAACAACCTAAAAAGAATGAAAATACCAATGCCATAGAGGTGAGGGAACGATAAAATTTTAGAGACTCTGGGCACACATGGCTAATGAAGGAAGGCTCATGAAGCCAATTTTATTGGTGAAAACGCTCTAGAACCCAGAGCTGGCAGCCCTAGTGATACTGGTAGTTGTAAAGCTGTTCTATTTTTTTTTAAATGTAATGTAAATGTAATGTAAAAGTGTGATTAAAGTAGGCCATCTCCTCTGTCATGTTGCTTTTCTCCAAACAGATGGGCTCTGTGGGCTATTTTGAGCTCTGTACAAACCACAGTGGTTTATCACCACAGGCGGAGGAAAAAGTATATTGGCCCAGCATTCTTGAAGTTCCATACAGATGTATGAGAAGGCACCATCAATTACAAAGTCTACGGCATTCTTTAGAACTAACATTTTGAGTCTGGTGGTCTTGGAAGAAGGATTGTCGCAGGCTCAGAAAGTTGTCTTCTCAATAGACAGTTGTGCTTCAGCAGGCAATGAATCAAGAAGGCAGCCGATTCAGGGACATCTGTGAAATTACTGGAGAGATTGTTTTGAAGGGCCTGCACCAGTATATATCTTTAAAAGCTTTAAAAGGCACATGCCAGTCAGTTTGGGGGGTATAAGCAAGTTACTGATTCCTTTTTTATTTTGTTTTTATTTTTTGCTTCCCGTGCTTTAATTTCAAAATGCTCTCACCGAAGACAAAGCAAAACCTTGTGCTGTTTCCAAATCCCTTCATGCTGGGCTGTTAAATGAAGTGGAGGGGGAATTAAAGGCACACAGTGAATTCATTGATGAAAACTGAAGAGAAAGGACAAAGATTTTTTTTAACCATTGCAATGATAAAAGGTTTGGTAGAATGCTACAAGTCCCAAAGAATCTTCCGTATTTTTATCTTGGTTTTTTTCTTTCTTTCTTTTAACCTAGCAAGATGTTATCAGAAGAGCTCTGGGGTTTTTTCCCCCTCTAACTTAATTTTTTATAACTGTATTTTTTAAAAAATCTTGGGAGATAACAACTCAAGTAGCCAAATTTTGCCTCCAGTCTAGTGGGATTCGTAAATGGCTGATCGAAAACCTTTCCCCATAGAAAATCTTTCCTCCTCTTCTTCAAATCATCCCTCTCAGAATCATCAACTTTTATTATTTTATTGTATTATTTTAACCTAACTTTGATTTTTATTCAGAGCTGATATTGTATTGAAATAAAATTTGATTGATTTTTTAAAAATATGGTACATGTGTTGTATTTAAATAAAAATCTTCAAGACAGCATGCTTCATGAAGGGAACTAAAACTCACTGTGCATTGATGGTATCAAAGCCCTTCTTATGCATTTAACTAATGACTGAAATCATGGGTTTAAATTCATCTTTGTGTGCTTGCTATACCATTTCACTTTTTGCACTAATACATAATTTGTGATTTGCATATTTATATTGTGCTGTCCTTTGATTTGATATACTCAACTTACAGCACAGAGCCTTTTTTCCTTTGCTGTACCATTAAGGCTGTTGCAGATGGCAACATGTTTCCCTTTTTTACTAGATGTGGAGGAAACATTCGATGAAGACTTTAAAGAAGATTGCTACCTTCTGGTTTTCAGACGTTTGTCTCTAAGGATATAGAGCTCCTGACCCGAACACATGTAGAATGCCTGCATTCTCTGAGGGGACACTAACTTTTTTAGTGGTCCTAAGCACACCAAAGCACATAGATAAATATTAGGATCCCAAGTCTTGGTTCACCTTGTGCTTTTAGGTCATCGAAACTGTGTTCGAGGAACCTTGGGGCCCCTTGAAAATTGATCAATGTTTCGTCCATCAGTAGGGTTGCCAGGTCCCTCTTCGCCACCGGTGGGAGATTTTTTGGATGGAGCCTGAAGAGGGCAGGGTTTGAGGATGGGAGGAACTTCAATGCCATAGAGTCTAATTGCCAAAGCAGCCATTTTCTCCAGGTGAACTGATCTCTATTGGCTGGAGATCAGTTGTAACAGCAGGAAATCTCCAGCTAGTACCTGGAGGTTGGAACTCTATCCATCAGCAATGGGGAGTTCCAGATCAGACAGGCAGGAATTCTTCAGCAGATACCCAGATGCAGAAAAGGTTCCCTGAAAATGCAAAGTCTGAAAACGAACACTCTAGATGATGATAATTTTAATAGCCAAGGAGCAAGACGATGAAGAATAGCTATTCGGTTGCATGCAGGTAATTTCTTTTGGGCCCATCCTTTAATGTGAGAAGTTTATAATGAATAGAAGGGGCCTGGCCACTGGCGAAGTCAACAGTATTAACTTTGAACCAGTGGGGAACATTCATTACTTGGTGTTCATTTGTGTAATTCTGTGCTAAGCAAATCAAGCTGTGGCCTATTTTCCCTCTGGTAATTGGGTGGTGCTAAGTTAATGAAAAGAAGGATAGTGGAAGGTGTGGGAGAATATTAATGATAGCTATGTATTTGCACGTACAGAATATTTATGGAGTGTAATAGCATTAATGTGCATTACCGGAATGTATATGACTTACTATGCAGAACTACAGCCTGAGTGTATATAGGTATTGCAAGAAAGTGCTAAAATAGGGAGAGGCGCCCAACATAGACATCTGGGAGCAGTTTTGTGACCAGATTGGGCTGGGAAGAAGATATGGTGAAAACAAGAGTGAAAATGATACACTGTCTCTAATAATCCCAGTTATTTTGGCACAGGCAAGTGTTCACATGAGCCAGCATAGTGATCCAGATCCAGGCTACAGAGATCAGTTCACCTGGAGATAGGGTTGCCAACCTCCAGGTACTAGCTGGAGATCTCCTGCTATTACAACTGATCTCCAGCCAATAGAGATCAGTTCACCTGGAGAAAATGGCCCCTTTGGCAATTGGACTCTATGGCCTTGACGTCTCTCCCCTCCCCAAACCCCACCCTCCTCAGGCTCTGCCCCAAAAATCTCCAGGTATTTCCCAACCTGGAACTGGCAACCCTAGGTGGAGCCTGAGGAAGGTGGGGTTTGGGGAGGGACTTCAGTATAATGCCATATAGTTCACCTTCCAAAGCGGCCATTTTCTCCAGGTGAACTGATCTCCATTGCCTGGAGATCAATTGTAATCCCAGCAGATCTCCAGCCACCACCTGGAGGTTGGCAACTGGAGGCTGGCAACCCTAGTCATAGTACCTTAGAAAGGGATATTTGAGACATAAAAGTTTACAGATCATCCCACCCTCAAGCACCATGATTCCTACTAAATTGCTAAAACCCCACCCCAAAACAAAAACACTGCATGCGTTCTTCCCTTTTTAATTCATGATCCTTTGCTTTATGATGTCCTTGCTCATTCAAATCTTATGATACCTGTGAAATGACTTGTAGCCTCAACCCTCACACAGTTCACTACTTCATATACAATCATTGCAAATAGTCTTCGTGGTCTTAATGTGGTTAGCACTTCAATTCATTCTGGTCTACCATGAGGTTAAGCCTGAATGGCTGGATTTAAATTGAGGTAATCCCTTAATTTCAACCAGACAGGCATCAAAAAAGTCATGATCATGTATCGGACTGTTACATGAGCTGAACGCAGCATGATGTTAAACCAGCGCAGCCTCCAATGTATCTCATCCTCACTTCTAAGTACCCACTGCAACCATTTCGTGGATTGACCCACAAAGATTTTAATAACCGGGCTCATTATTAGCAGTATTCTTAAAAGTTCCAAAGGCAGATCTGAAACTATGTAAAAAAAGGTAAAGAGAAGTTTGTAATTGGTTCTTTGGCTGTTCTAAAAATGTGAATTGGGTTATTTAATAGCAAAATTTAAATTATATTAGAAAATCAGTTATTTTAGTGATTTTAATGGGAAATTCATTTTCCTATCCCCCCCACCCATTTGGATAAAATTTACCACAGTGGTCTTCAGCCCTTGTAGAGCCCACAATTAAGGTCGCCATCCTCCTGGTGGAGTCTGGTGGTCTCCCAGAATTATACCTGATGTCCAGGCAATAGAAATTACTTCCCCGTGAGAAAATGGCTGCTTTGGAGGCTGTCCCACTGGGTTAACTGGTTCACTCCCCTGTGGTAATGCAGTAATGGCCTTTCCACATTAGGAATGCTATTGAATCTCTCATCTCTGCTTGTTGCTTTTTCCTTGTGGAAACCAAACCCTGCGTCTTTTCTTTTACGCCATTTTCAACATTATTTGCATCTCAGTTGAATGGAGATCAGCTGTAATTCCAGGCGCTCTCCAGGCCCCACCTGGAGAGTGGCAACCCTAGCTACTAGCTACTAGGAACAGGGCCTTAATCACAAAGCTCTAGAATGTCCTTCCAAAGAAGCATCATGCAGTCTTTCATTTTATAGGGTGCAAAACATCATTTCCTTATGGCTTCTCTACTGTTCTTTTGATTTTTATTATGAATTTTTGTGCTGTATTCATTATTATCACCACCATAGCCATCTTCAGATGACATATTGATAGAATAAGAGCATTTGTGCTGGTGCTGGTCCTACCTATGCATGGTCACCTACATGTGGGCATGGAGACAATGTATGTGCATAGGGGTCACATCCCACAGGAGAAAAAAATTAAAAGCCTACAGCACTGACTGCAGTGCCATGTCACTTCTGGTAACAAACTGGAAGTGACATAGGGTAGCTGTAGTAATCACTGGAATCTCTATGGTCTTACCTAGGATTGCCAGGTCTCCCCAGCCAGTAGCGGGAACTTCATGGAGGCAGAGCTGGGGGGTAGCAATCCAGCATGCAGCATGATGACATCACTACCAGGCTTACCCTGGAAGTGCCGGCATCATGTGGGATTCTAGCACTGTCCTCCAAAAACTCTATGAAAACCATACAGTTTGGGGGAAAGAATGCTAGAGTGTCCCCGTCGCAATGCTAGCACTTCCAGGGTTAGGGTTGCCAGGTCCCTCTTCGCCACCGGTGGGAGGTTTTTGGGGGCAGAGCCTGAGGAGGGCGGGGTTTGGGGAGGGGAGGGACTTCAATGCCATAGAGTCCAATTGCCAAAGTGGCCATTTTCTCCAGGTGAACAGATCTCTATCGGCTGAAGATCAGTTGTAATGGCAGGACATCGCCAGCTAATGCCTGGAGGTTGGCAACCCTATCCAGGGTAAACCCAGAAGTGACATCATCGCGCCGGTGCGCAGATCACTTCCCCCCCACCTTCAGTGGGCCTGCTTCCACCTGCCAACCAGCTGAAAGTTGGTGGGCAGCCTGGTTAATTGGCAGGCAATTACCCACCATAACCAGGTAAATGGGAAGCCTAGTTTTACCACAGAGTTTCCATTGATTCCTAGAGTTACCTATGTCTCTTCTGGGTTTTTTCCCCCACTGGAAGTGACATGATGCAGCCAGTATTGCGGCCCCCTCCCTCCTCTCCTACAAACCTCCTGCTGGTTGCTAGGCACTACCCAGCAACCCTGTGTCCATGTAGGATGTGTCACAATGATAGGGAATTCTTGACTATTGCTCACACCCTGGCAACTGGATATAGGTTGGCAGGCCAGGATGTTTGGTTGGGGTGAGGAGAGGCAGCATGCTTGTTCCCATTCAGTGCACTGCATTCCAGCCATGTATGTCTTTTGAAGAGGACTTTTACTGTTTTTAACTGTTTGTTGGTGGGGTTAGTTGCCTCGAGCCTAGGACGTGCAAAATTGCATACAGAATACAAAGGGCCAAAACTTTAAAAGCTTGTTCTGTTACTAGAAAAAGAAACAAACTTGTTCATTGTAAATATCAGCAGGCTCCCGACACTGTCCGCAGAAATAAATGCTTCCCTACGATAGAAATTGTCGGGACTGCAAATAATTACGGCGGCACTTCGGGATTAATTAATTAAAATGATCACAAGCCTAATAACAAATTCCACAGCACAATGAGGCTATGGGGTTCATTTCCTCCTTTACAAAAATATTCATTAAATTTTTACACAAATAATAATGTCATTTCCGAACAAACGCATCAAAGTGCAATCCCAGACTTAAATGGCTTTCCCAGGGGAAGCTCATTTGAGAAACCCTCCCAGGAGAGAAGAGGGAATCCCTGTTGCTCAGATCATCTAAACCATGTTTGACAAACCTACTCTTGGCAACATTCCTATGCTCGCCGGGCTGGCCATGACATAACAAGCTGGTTCCTCTTCTTACAATCCATTATCTTCTCATGGCTGTTTGGGGTGTTTGTTTGTTTTTTTTAAATTTCGCATTGCTAAAAGGGAGAAGGGGATTCTTTTGATTTGCCGAACATATATGTGTTTGCGTGCATCTACATAAATACACACATACACACACACACAATCATATAAAAAAGTCCACCAGTCAAAACTGCTGACATCTCGAACAATCACTGAGCCAATCCAGCTTCTGCTCTATTCAGCCGTCGTTTCCAAGGTAACCAGCACAGAGCCACAGAAACGGACTTTAAAAGGGGGGAAAGTGGCAAACTCGTCCACTTTCCCCCCTAGTATTTGTATTTGAAATCTACTAATAATAAATCCCAGCCTGTTGTGGGAGATCCCTATTAGGTGATTCTGGGAGGGGGAAAGACTGATGGTTTCTTCTTCTCCCATTTGCGATGCGTTTTTCCCCCTTCCTTTATTAATGGGTCATGTAGTTTAAATAATAATACTGGTGCCACATGATCTACAGGAATAAAGGCATAAAGCCGACAAAAACTAAGAAGGGATTAAATGACAATGTTAATTAAATGTATGGAATTATATAAGAAAATGTTTTTTTAAAAAAAAGCCAACAAAAACTTTATAGATGCACACTCATAATAAGAAGCTTCCAGATTTCTTTAATATTTCCATAACATTTATAAATGTTCATTATGATATAATAAGCAGGGGAGTCTGCAAGGGGGGATCCTGTTTTCCTCTCCCGCACTGCTTCCTCTTTCCTTTTCTTGACAGCCCCATAACTTCTTGCCTTTTCCTGTCTCCTTTTGCCCTTCCCACTAGGGTTGCCAGGTCGCTTGGATTGGCGTGCAGTTGCCCACCAATTAGGGTTGCCAGGTCCCTCTTCGCCACCAGTGGGAGGATTTTGGGGCGAAGCCTGAGGAGGGTGGGGTTTGGGAAGGAGAGGGACTTCAATGCCATAGAGTCCAATGGCCAAAGCGGTCATTTTCTCCAGGTGAACTGATCTCTATCGGCTGGAGATCAGTTGTAATAGCAGGAGATCTCCAGCTAGTACCTGGAGATTGGCAACCCTACCACCAATCCATCGGCTGGCTCAGGAGTGGGGATCCTGCGTGCACACAGCTGTGCCGATGCGATTAAGTCACTTCCAGTTTACACCCGGAAGCATCATATTGTGACGGGCCGCTTTACCACTGCAGCGCTTTCAGGTGTAAACCAGAAGTGACGTAATCATGTCAGTGCGGCAACGTGTGCATGATCCCTGCCCCAGCTCCTCCCCAAAAACCTCTCACCAGAAGAGAGGGGAGAACTGGCAACCCACCAGACAGCCTAACTTTATCTCCCCTCCCCATCTTTAGTTTTCCCTCCTTCCCTTTCCCAGGCAGCCTCTTCCTGGGAAAAATTTGACCAGGTTGCACAGTGCTGGCTGCCAGGTAGGGTTGCCAGTCTCTCTTCACCCCCAGTGGGAAGTTTTTGGGGCGGAGCCTGAGGAGGGTGGAGTTTGGGGAGGGGAGGGACTTCAGTGCCATAGAGTTCAATTGCCAAAATGGCCATTTTCTCCAGGTGAACTGATCCCTGTCAGCTGGAGATCAGTTGTAATAGATGGAGATCTCCAGCTAGTACTTGGAGGTTGGCAACCCTACTGCCGGGCCAGGCCCAGTTGCATGGGGGAGGCCCACAAGGACTTGTGATGGGCAGCTTAGTTTCCCCTGCATCCCTTTCCCCATGCTATTCCCTCTTTCCGTCCTCCTGGCAGCCCCCCATATCTTCACCTTTCCTTGCTCTCCTTCCCGCTCACCAACCATTTTATCTGCCCCCCATCTTCAGCTATATTTATTATTTAATTACTACATGTATATCCCACCTTTCTCCCCAATGTTGACTCAAAGCAACTTACATCATTCTCTTCCATTTTATCTTCACAACAACCCTATAAGGTAGGTTAGGCCAAGGTCATCCATGGCAGAGTGGGAGGTTGAGCCTGGGTCTCAAGATCCTAATCTGAAACTCTAACCAATGGTTAGTAACCACTACACCACGCTGGCTTTTATGGCGCTGCTGCAGAACAGTAGCAAGCAGCTAGGCCTGGATGAGTCACACGAGCCCTAGTGTTTTTGTTTCCTTTAGATTTCAGATTTTTCTGCATAAATGGGGCTTTTCTCTGGATTGTAGAAAGAGCTGTCTTGTCTGTTCGGGTTTCCAGTCTTTGGACTTAAGTATCCACAGATTTCGACATGTTGAGAAAATTAGATATATTGATGAGATATAGGAGTTCAACAGTCCAATCCTAAACCGAGTTGCGATTTTCTAATTCTGTCTAGGATTGCATTGTAACTATTCTGTGGAATACTTGTTATTCCAACACATTTTACAGCCACTGCAAAGATTTTGAAACACTCTGTTTGAAACACTCTGGCCTAATCCATATGAAATTAGTCTTGACTGATGGTATGATCCTATCCTTGTATTATGGTGGCTGGCTGGAGATCAGCTCCCACCCCAATCTCCCTTGTGTTAAAGGAACAAAAAACTTCTGTCACTGTAGCAAAGCTTTTATATTGGAAGAATCGTGGGCAAGCAGAAGCCTCATCTCAGCTCGGGAATGCGAGATCAGAGGTGAGGAAAAGAACTGGTGGAGGCAGGCAATATCTTCACATGAGGTTGTACTAGAGAACTAGCCACACGGTCAGAATTAGTGAGGAGGGGAAATTTCTTTTTCTGCAATTCAGTTTTTTTAGATATAGCCATTTATTAGGGCTTCCAACCTCCAGGTAGCACCTGGAGATCTCCTGCTATTACAACTGATCTCCAGACGAACAAGATCAGTTCCCCTGGAGAAAATGCCTGCTTTGGAGGATGGGCTCTATGGCATTGTACCCTTCTGAGGTCCCTCTCCAAATCCCACCCTCCCCAGGCTCCACCCCCAAAATCTCCAGGTATTTCCCAGCCCAGAGCTGGCAACCCTACCACTTATCCCTCCTATTCTCTTCTCACTTAAAAGAGGGATTTCTGTTTGGAGAAATGAGCGCGTCCTTTTGTAACTTCAGCCTTTACAGTTGTTTTATGTTATATACCACTGGATGGTGCTGTAGCAAGAGGATAGGAAGTTTTGAGACGATATCGCCTGCCTTTGAGCATCTACAGAGTGAAATTGTGAAATTTTCCAGAACCTCTCTTCCTGCCCCTCCTGTCTTCCTTTCCCCCATCCCTTTGAATGTCTCTTTAATTGGAAATGGACTCCAAATTCCTAAAAAGAGCATAAAAATGGATTGTTGGATTTCAGGGAGAAAATGGGTAAAGAGGAATTAAGAGAATTTCTCTTAAAAACACTAGTCAGAATCCCATGGTTTTTAAAGGTTGGGCTTTACCTTCTCCATTGACAAAAAAAAATTAGGCACACAAAATGTGCCATTATTTGAGACACTTCCAGTGGAATCAAAAGAAAGCAGGGATTTGACATCTTTTGCAATGTACCTATTTATTTAGCACATTTATAACCCCCTTTCTGAATTTATGAGCTTTTGCAGAGTGGGAGAAAGGTAGATTTAGGGCATGTTCACACATGCCGAATAATGCCCTTTCAATTAACTTTCAATGCACTTTAACGATGGTTTGCTAGTGGATTTTGCCATTTCACACAGTAAAATCCAGCTGCTAAGTGCATTGAAAGTGGATTGAAAGGGCATTATTCGGCATGTGTGAAAGCGCCCCTTATTCCCATCTCTCCACCAAACAGCCAATTGATTACAGCTTACTGAAAAAGTCCTGTGCGTGAGCTGCTAAGCACGCACACACACACTGTTGTTGGAGCCAAAATGTTTTAGTACTTTTGGGGTAGGTTTACAGGCCTAGACTAGGATTTGGACTCAGTTTCAGGGGTTTCTCTTTGGGTTGGCTTTGCATAGGGTTACCAGCCTCCAGGTGGCACCTGGAGATCTCTCGCTATTACAATCGACCTCCAGACAACCAAGATGAGTTCCCTTGGAGAAAATGCATGCTTTGGAGGGCGGGCTCTGTGGAATTGTACCCTCCTGAGGTCCCTGCCCTCCCCAGACTCCACCCCCAAAATCTCCAGGTGTTTCCCAACCCAGAGCTGACAACCCTAGCTTTGCACCATACCCACCTAGACCATACCAGTGCTTGAAATGAGACATCATATGTGTGGGTTAAGCAAGCTTATAAAACGGCTGATGTATATCAAAGGAAAAACGGACTGCCCATTACTGAGCTAAGGAGTGTTGGGAGGCACTAGGAAGCAAAGAAGAAGAAGAAGAGTTGTTTTTTATATGCCAATTTTCTCTACCTTTTAAGGAGAATCAAACTGGCTTACAATCTCCTTCTCTTCCTCTCCCCTCAACAGACACCTTGTGAGGTAGGTGAGACTGAGAGAGCTCTAAGAGAACTGCAACTAGTCCAAGTTCACCCAGCTGGCTTCATGTGGAGGAGTGGGGAAACCAACCCGGTTCACCAGATTAGAGTCTGCTGCTCCTAACTGCTACACCATGCTGGCTCTCATCACAGCATCACAGTGCCCCCCCAAAAGCATCACAGTGCCCCCCTGAAATGCCTTACCTCCCTCCCTTTGCTGAATCCCACCCCCAAGGCCTCCTACATCTGTTTCCGCCTCCCACCATGTGGTGCTTGGGCAGCAGTACTCATCAGCATTGACTCAGCAAGGTCTTGTTTGTTTGTTTACATTATTTGTAGTCCACCTTTCTCACTGGGACTCAAGGCGGATTACACAAAGTGAGTCAATACAAGCAACAAGATGGGACAGTGAAAAAACAATAAAATCGGATTTGGGTTGTGGATCCAACCAGAAGTCTAAGAACAGAACTGAAACCGAGCACAGGTGTTAACATGACACATTAAATGATGTAAAATTGTACAACAGGAGGCAACCCACAGAAAACTACACAATGGTACAGACCACAGTCCCCAAAAAATTATCCAAGCAGCTTTGTAACTGTGCTACCTTATTGATTGTGCTGAAAAGCCCTCTTGAATAATTCAATTTTGCATAGTTTGTGAAAAGCCAGGAGAGTGGGAGACTTCCTGACCTCCTCTGGCAGGCCATTCCACAAGGTGGGGGCCACTACAAAGAAGGCGTGTGTCCAGGCTGTTGTTGACTTTGCCCATTTGCTTTGTTGCCCTGAGCAAAACTGAAACTGAAACAAAAAAACTGAACTTCCGCAATGAGTCACCACGGTGTTTCTCCAAGGGAATCTTCAAGAGCTGCACTTGGGCTCTGTGCTCCCAGATCTGCAGCAGTTAACAGTGCCTGTCACTGTCTTCGTTGAAGGAGCGTTTCATCATGGAGGGCAGCTTTTTTTTAGTCGTTGAGGGCAGCTATGCCTTAGACCAACCTGCAGCAACTGAAGGAACGACAGTAGAAACCACCATTATTGTGCAAACAGGTCAGGACACTCTACGGTTGCCAGGTATCCCCCCTCCTCCAGCAGGAGGTTTTTGGGGTGGAGCTGGGGCGGGAATCATGCATCAATGCGCAATCCCCACTCCTAAGCCAGTTAATGGATTGGTGGGCAATTGGTGGGCAATTGGCGGGCAAGCAACCTGGCGACCCTAGGACACACTCATCCCAGCAGACATGAAGAAGAGTTGGTTTTTATGTGCCTACTTTCTCTACCACTTAAGGGAGATTCAAAATGCTTTACAATCGCCTTGCCTTCCCCTCCCCACAACAGACACTCTGTGAGGTAGGTGGGGCTGACAGAGCTGTTAATAGAACTGTGACTAGCCCAAGGTCAACAGGCTGGCTTCGTGTGCTGGGGTGGGGAAACAAATCCAGTTCACCAGATTAGCCTCCACTGCTCATGTGGAGGACTGGGGAATCGAACGAACCCTGTCTCCAGATCAGACTCCACCGCTCCAAACCACTGCTCTTAACCACTGCACCACGCTGGCTCCTTCCTCTGCAAATTGTGTTGCAATCCTCTTTATTTTGCTCCCTTCTTTCCTTGTTGTCTGCAATGCATGCATGTGATTTAGGCTTGCCAACTGCAGGTTGGAAAATTCCTGGAGATTTGGAGGCAAAGGGCTGGGGATGGCACAGTTTGAGAGGGGGAAGGAGCTGGGCGGGGATGGTAAAGCCATAGAGTCCATGTCCAAAGCTGCCATTTTGTCCAGGGAAACTGATCTCTGTAGTTTGGAGATCAGTTGTAATACGGGGAGAACATCAGGCCCCTCCTGGAGGCTGGCTACCCTATGTCCAGCTCCACATACTAGGGCTAGGGTTGCCAGGTTGCAGCCAGCAACCCATGCGAGCATTTAGGGGATAGGGAGTGGCATGTTGGTATTAAACCAGCATGCTGACATCTCTACTGATGGAAACTGGAAGTGACATCATAGGATGCTGTAGAATTAGAGTTCCCATTTGCGGGTTGATGGCAGGCGATTGCTAGGATTGCTAACCTCCAGGTACTAGCTGGAGATCTCCTGCTATTACAACTGATCTCCACCTGATAGAGATGGAGAAAATGGTCACTTTGGCAATTGGACTCTATGGCATTGAAGTCCCTCACCTCACCAAACCCCGTCCTCCTCAGGCTCCATCTCAAATACCTCCCGCCGGTGGTAAAGAGGGACCTGGCAACCCTAGCAATTGCCCACCAATTAATGGGCCTGCCTACCATCCCTCAGCTGGCCGGCGGGAGAAAGCAGGCCAGCTGAAAGGGGGGCAATCCACCCATGTGCACATCAGCACGCAGAGAAATTATGTCCCTTCCAGGTTTACCCCGGAAGTGACGGGGACACTCTGGCATGCCCCTCAAAAAACTCTATGTTTTTTTGAGGGGTGTGTTAAAGCGTCCCTGCCACTTCCGGAGTAAACCTGGAAGGGACATTATTGTGTGAGCGCCATGCGCGTTCAAATCACTCCCCTGACAACCACTATAAGGAAGCTCCCGCCGGTGGTAAGTAAGAACCTGGCAGCCCTATGCAGGATGTCCCTCAGAAAGCAGCACTGTGCTTTCCTCTCTTCCTGGAGCTTGATCTCTAATTAAATGCAGAAGTCGAATAAAAAACAGTGTGGGAATGGACATTTCAGAACATGTATTGGCAGAGCAACCAGGAATTGGGAATGGATCACCCACCAAGTATTACAAACAAACCTTCCAGTTGAATGTCTGAATGGTGATCTCGCTTGCTTTAGGTTGCTTTTCAGTAATCTTCCCTTAAACAGGGCATTTACATGGATGTGGAACAGATCCAGTCCCAAATGGAAAATGCTTTAAAAATACAAGGCAACTGAAGCTTACAAACCATTTAGTAGTCAGTGAAGTACTTCTGACCACAAAGTGCCATTTTACTTTCCATGTAATTTTAAAATCATCTTTCCCCTTGCTTTTAGCTACAAAAGAAAAGAAAAAAACCCAAACATAACTTGCCTTAGGCTGTGAACATCAGTGCCAATGAGTATCGTGTTCTTCATTTTCCTCTGTGCTGGAGAAGTATTTTCCCACCATTGTTTGTTGTAAAGAAAAATAATCTAGAAGTGGGCAACTAGAGCTTCTGTTGAAGATGAGTGTATGTAAGCCTTCTCCTAAGGGAGGACTGTGTGACACATGCAAGCGCGAGCGCACACACACACACATGCTTGAGATGTTTTTAAGTGGCAACCCTCTGATAAAATGTCATCTATTTGCTCTCTTTGAGAGCCACTTCCCAATGTACGTTGTTGCACTTGCCTTCTGAAACAATGCATAGGGAAACTAGTCGATGGGTTGGATCCAGACAGCTTTTCCAATGGTAAAAAGGGGGTCATAAAAACTGCTACGCTGGGGAGCATGGGATCTGCAAGGATAAAAGCCGTGCAGGATGGAGGCTGTAATAAGGAGAAAAATTGGAGCGAGGTTGTGGAGAAAAAGGTGGCTGGATCCTGCCTAATGTTTACACACACACACACACACACACACACACACACACACATACTGGTAGTGCAGAATAGGAGCCCTTTGGCGCAGTGTTAAGCTGCAGTACTGCAGTCCAAGCTCTGCTCACGACTTGAGTTCGATCCCAACGGAAGTCGGTTTCAGGTAGCCGGCTCAAGGTTGACTCAGCCTTCCATCCTTCCGAAGTCGGTCAAATGAGTACCCAGCTTGCTGGGGGTAAAGGGAAGATGGCTGGAGAAGGCACTGGCAAACCACCCCGCAAACAAAGTCTGCCTAGTAAACGTTGGGAGGTGACGTCACCCCATGGGTCAGGAATGACCCAATGCTTGCACAGGGGACCATTACCTTTTTTAGTGCAGGAATAGCCAGATGGTGAGTCTGAGATTCTCAAATCTTACAGTAAACCGAGGAGTGGAAACTTCACCAGATGTGCTGTGTAACATTAAAACCCGCAGCACCAAAACATCTGTAGGCATTTTCTGAGTGCTATTCTGCACACATGTTCAAAATGTGAATAACAGAAGTATAACCTTAATATCCCTTTTGAACGTACCAGTCGTATTTTTTATGAGTATGCCATGCAGCTTTTAGGCAGTAGAGGGCACTTAGAATATAGTGAAAGCAGAAGGAATTTCCTTGGAAACTTGACTCCTTTCACGGAGCTGTTTAGTTATATAGAAATGCGAAGCCGGCAAACTTCCTTCCTCTGTTTCGTCGGCAGAACGGTACAAAGCTTTAATTTTCAGAACTGATTGATTTTGATTATTTTTAAAAAGAATAAACCCTTTGTTACTAATACTTATACATGATGTATATGCAGAATAATTAAGTAATCCCCAAACCATTGTGATAGCGCAGTTATTGTTAAAATGAAAGTGGATATAATTAAGTTTTAAAAGCTATGCTTGAAATGTTATAATTAGGAAGAGAGGTAAATATACAGCAACACGGCATCCTTAAAAGCAACAGAAAGGCAGATAGATTTTTTAAAAATAAGTCATACACACGTTGTAACTTATAACTGACTAAAATTACTTCTGCTAAGCAAGATCTCTGAACACACAAATTTTCCTAGGGAGTGAGCACTGTCAATTCCCAGACAGTGAAATACACTCATTGGGAGTTAAGCGGGAAAGAAACTGTGTAGTGGATTCCAACATAGGGATTTAAAACTGCTGCAAGCATTTCTTATTTGAACATAAAATTGTCATTTTTATTAATTGATTTTATTTTTTTAGGATTGCTTTTACAGAGTTTTTAAGGAGAATTTTTTACACATTGGCTGCAACTGATGGATTATGTTATTGCTGATGTTTGGTTTAACTCTCTGTGTGTACTGCTGATTTTGCTTTTTAGTCTTCACATATTGCATTGTGGACTGAATAGTTTGCATAACATTTCTCTTGACAATTGTAGTCTTTTATGCCATTTACAGTTGTTTGTAATTTTTACTATCATACACTGCCCATTGGCCTTTTATTGATTTACGGGTTGTTCTCGTTGAAACCTTTAGCAAGACCCCACATTTATTTTTTTAAATTATATCTGTCTTCCAAACAGCAAGTAGCTAATATGTTCAGACACTAAATAAAACTCATTTTATTGTAAACTCATTTAAAATATCTATTAATATGATGTCCATAAGAATCAACAGTATCCATTTCTCAGTTTTGATTTTGTTTAATATCTGTTCATAAAATGATAAAGGCAGATTTCAAGCATTCATTTAATAGCATGTATAATTTGCTTAATAGTGCGATTCTAAAAACAAGTTCCTGAGAGTAAGCCCCACTGAATAGACCTTAGTAGGAATTTGTGTAGATTTGTATAGGATTGCTCTGTCAATATCATAAACCATCCCCTGTATCTGTACTGTTCATTATTTTTTTATCTCCCTTATATCACTTTTAGAAAAGAAATCTTCACATTCCAGTTTTCCTGCTCAAGCTCCTCTTTTTATCATCGATTTAAAAAAAAAAAACCCAACACCAAATGCAACATTTTTACATCCGATTCACTTTGTGAGGAATTCTAAGTCAGCAGAAACAGGCTAATATTTCTGCGAACTATTCCAATGCATCAAGATCCCCACAAGAACTTATTCTTCTCAACTGCAAGTAATCTCTGTTTCGTTTGGAAAAAGAAAAGCAGCACACAGAAATGTAATTTGAAGAAAGGAATTCACCATGAATATCTCATGGCAGCGTTTCCCCCAAGCTGTTCTGTTTTTGGAGCAGGAGAGGACAATGAAGCCCATTAAGAAAACTGGAGATCCCCTGGGCTTTGTCTGGTTCAGCCCTCACGGAGAAATGCCCCTGGCTCTTTCTGGCCCTTTTGCTCAAAGCAGAGAGAAGTCTCCTTAGAAGATATCACCGAAGCAACTTCTGTTTAGTCATGACTGTGTTCACTATTATTTCTATTTAAACTGAAAATTAACACTCTCAAGTAATCTCAGAATAAAGAATAGTGAATAGTGCCAGGAAATATCAAGTTTAGTTACAAAAAAGCACCTCATTTTCAAAAGTGATGGAAATGTTATAAATTTGGTAGGTTTAACTTTCTTTTACCCTCTCCAATATTTTCTTAACTCGTCTGTTTAGAATATCTGGTGAGGGCTGTTATAAAGCCAGTAAATCAGAATACAGTTATATATGTGCAGGTCATTTTTATGTATGTATTACAAAACATACATCGGGCCCAACGTGGTTCACAAGTTATAATCAAACCCATAAAAGTTAAAATCATTAAAAATCAATATGCTTAGAGACTCTGAGTTTTGCATGTTACTTCTACTGTTTGCACTTCTAAACAAGTTTATTTGAATGAGATTGTTGGAAATTGTACCCCAGTAAATGTGTTTGGCATTAAGGAATCAGATGGTAAATTGTACAACGTACTGCAACATATGAATAATAGGTGGGAAACCATCAATTATATTATTCTCCATTGACGTGGGCCAGAAAATTATCTAGTAGATCTTTGCCGATTCAGAAGTCGCTAGCAGAAAATTTGCTCTAGTGAGACTATAGTCAGCTTCGGTTTACAAAACTAAATTTACCTGGGCTTCCTCCCCCATTTCCCCCCTACTCTTTAGCAAGAAGCCTGAACATTAATATTCCAAACTCCTGCTGTACTTACTCTTTGTCTGCTATACTAATAACACATCTGTCATCTCTAAGGCAAGAGCACAAGCCCCGAGACTCCTGCTGGAGTGAATCATTGAAATATCCACTGAAGAAGAAGAACTTATCAATACTGTAACATGAGCCTTCCTCTCTCCACAGCTGGGCTGGCCAGACTAGCAGGAGACCAGTAGAGACTAGGCTAACGCTGGGAGTGGCAGACGACTGCAATAAGGAAAATCTGTCGAGGAGAATGAAGAACGGGTTGCTTGGTATTCTGGCTTTTGTTAGTGGGAGGGAAGGAGAAGATGATGGGTTTTGCTAGGGCTGCCCTGTGCACCCTGTCGTGGGCATCTCAGCCTATACTTATCATGCCTTTCCACAAATGACCCTTGCTTCCGCCGTTCCCCCTTCACTTTTCCTCCTCTGTCTTGCCTCCAGGGAGACTGTACAATAAAGGTTTTTGTTTTTTTTCCAGTGCCCAAACAGGATCATTTGCCTATCTGCTTTAAGCATCAAGGCAAATGTGCATGACTTTAAACTGGGATGCCACACAAGCACGCATAGCGGCGACATGTACATAATTAGCACAGCAGCGCACCTCCCCCTTCCCCAAGCTGCTGCCATGCTAAGTAAGCTTGCATAGCTGCTTTGAACACATGAAGATGCTTTATTAGGGTTGCCAACCTCCAGGTACTAGCTGGAGATCTCCTGCTATTACAACTGATCTCCAGCCGATATAGATCAGTTCCCCTGGAGAAAATGGCCGCTTTGGCAATTGGACTCTATGGCATTGAAGTCCCCCTCTCCCAAAAACCCGCCCTCCTCAGGCTCTGCCCCCAAAACCTCCCTACGGTGGCAAAGAGGGACCTGGCCACCCTAATCCCAGATCAACTTGCCCAACCACTTCAGACATCTTCAGAGACCCCCACCATCTGAGGCTAGACAGGCGGCAACCCTAGAAAGGGCCTTTTCAGTTGTGACACCAAAACTGTGGAACTCCATTTCCAAGAAGATTCCTCTTTCTCCCTCTGTCATTGTCTTCTGCCAGTGAGTGCAGGCTTTTGTTTGGTGTTCCCTCACTAACTGTTATTAGTCTTCCTCCACGTTTTGTGTGCCTAGGTGTTTCTATGTTTTATTTAATCATTTTAAATATTTTGTGTATATTTGTATTTTAAACACTGTTCTGATGTTTACCACTTTGAAAACTCTGTTGAGTGGAAATGCACAGAAATGTTTTAAATAAGTAAATGCATCTCTTAAAAACCATGCCTGAGCAACTGGAATGTAGCTTTGTGGCCTACAGTCCTTCCTACCATCTACTGTGGGTAGGGTTGCCAGGTCCCCTGTCACCACTGGCAGGAGTATTTTGTGGTGGAGCCTGAAGAGGGTGGGGTTTGGGAAGGGGAGGGACTTCAATGCCATAGAGTCCAATGGCCAAAGCGGCCATTTTCTCCAGGTGAACTGATCTCTATCGGCTGGAGATCAGTTGTAATAGCAGGAGATCTCCAGCTACTTCCTGGAGGTTGGCAACCCTAACTGTAGGACACACATCTTTTATTTTCACCAGTAAGAGCAGTTGTGGTGAACATATGGGACTGTGCAAGACATGTTTCACCAAAGAGAACACAGTGCTCTGTCTCTTCTTTAAATCATTATCATATGGAAGAATTAAATCCATTGCATTGTGGTTCTGTGCATTTTAGTGACGTCTTGTACTGAGCACCATATCATCTGGGAGTGACAATATAAATATTTTTACAACGTGCTCTTGTTATTCTACGGTGAATAAGAAAAGCCGTTGGAGACAGCAAATGCTTTAGCTGTGTTCTCCATTTTGACGAGGGGCATGTTTGAGGGACAGCCTGTCTACAGATGCCAGTTACTTTATGACATGTAACGGTAACTGCTCTGCTAGAGCGAGATGTGACACACGGCAGCGAGTGAACAGAAACAAAACAGAGAATCTTATTCCATCTAATATGGGTCTCCTTTTTCCTTTCTGAAGCAAAGACTTACAAAGCAAAGGGCCGCAAAGGGAGTTTGTGTGTGGCAATGTCAATCCAACAGGTGAATAAGGAAACTGAGTAACAGGTAGTCATGCTGCGAACTTTGATACTAGCACAACCAGCAGGTGAATTTCCTTTGCTAGATTCCAGCAGTGACCAGATGCAACATGAGCTCCTCGATGTCCGTTGTCAACAATCATGTAGAGAAGCTTTGGGCTCATGCAGTAACTGCTTATTCTACAGGGCCAGGTCATTGAACTTTTGGTTCTCATAATTCTGGTTATTAACTTATAGATAGTCACCAATTAATTTTTGTTATTGTCCTGATGACACTATTTTTATTAAGCAAAATTCCTGGTGACATGGTATAAAAGCGCTAATTAGCTCATCAGACTAAAAATACAGGTATACTTCTCTTCACATCAGTAAAGAGGTGGTAAGTAGATTAGTTATCATAAGGAATGGACATGGAAAGCACACAGAGACACTTAAATAATAAGTTTCAATTAAATAGGAATAGCTTTCTTTTAGTTGTGTGCTTTTTGGCAGATGGGGGGCTTCTGTGAAACAGTACTGATGAGTTACCTAATTGTGCTTCTTCCTCTGTTTGCTTACATCAGGGAGCAGATTTTAGTTTGAGCAGATTAGGGCTATTACACTATGGCATCAAGAATATTACCTAATGGTGTAGCCCTGACCTGGATAGCCCAGGATAGCCTGATCTTGTCAGATCTCAGAAGCTAAGCAGGGTCAACCATGGTTACTACTTGGATAGAAGACCACCAAGGAAGACCGAGGTCGCTACGCAGAGGCAGGCAATGGCAAAACACCTCTGCCTTTAGCCTTGTAAACCCTACAGCAGGGGTGGGGAACCTTTTTTCCGCCAAGAGCCATTTGGATATTTATAACATCATTCGCGGGCCATACAAAATTATCAACTTAAAAATTAGCCGACCAATATGTTTCTCCATGGCCCGGGTGGGAAAGGGTTAACACGTTTCTTGGGCGGTCCTAGCAGCCCCATAGCTAACGACTCTTCTGCAAGGGGGGAAAAAAGTTCCTTTTCTCAGCAAAACAAACTCACATCTGCCTTGAATAGAAGCTATTCCTGTCCACGGGAAAGGGCGGATCGCCAGTCTTAGATCCTTCTGAGCTAGAGATCTGCCAGGACCCACGAAGGGCCAGACCAAATGAGTTCATGGGCCTTAAATGGGCCCCGGGCCTAACGTTCCCCACCCCTGCCCTACGGGGTTGCCATAGGCTGACTGCGACTTGATGGCATTTTACACATAAACACAGAAATGCTGTAATGGTGCAATACCAGCACTTAACAAAAATGAAAAGGTGATTATGATAAGCTGTTTCGAAGAGGCTGACAACTGGCACTATGATGTCGATGAATGTCACCAAATGAACATATCTGAATTTGTTTAGGTGCACGAGAACGTCGCTGCATAGCTAATTAAAGAAGAAGACTTTAATTGTTTGTAAATGGCACCGAAACTGCTCATCAAGAAAAGAAGACAACTGTAAACAGGTCACAAACGGCACTCAGAAAAGATGAGTAAGACCCTTATTTTGGATGAAAATTTGACACTGCTCCAGCAAAATGCACCCTTTTATGGCAATATTTCCACATCTGTAGGCACTTTTCGTTCCTTTAAAAAAAAAAAAAAACTCTCTAGTTTAAGGTTTACTCAGTGAGAATGTGCCAAATGGGCATGTTCGGTTTATTGTGCAATTTGAGGCTAAATCTACCACACAATTATGTGATTATATCCACATTAGAGAGTATAATTGTGCTTTCCCAATATATCTTATGTGCTCTTTAAACATGGATAAGCACAAAGCCCAACCAATTTTAGACAGAAAGAGCTCCCCTTTGCAGGATACCGACACTGCAAGAGGCAAAGTGAAATTCCTTGATTGCCCAGTTTTTAATATTTAATGTAAAAACAGCTGAGGCTTAACCCAGTCCAAATTTCATATCTTTTGATCTGGAAGTGTTCAAGACCGATCCCTGAAATTAGTAGCATTTACTCAGTGTCATTCACTTCTTCTCTTACTCCTCTTTGGACTCAAAAGTGACAGTTCTCCTACAGAGTAGTTTCAAAAGGAGATGAAAACATGACACTGTGGAACCAGAATTCATTAACAAGTTCAGGACAATGGGCCCTCAGGGCTGAATAAGGACATAAGATTCGTATCTCATTACAGATGCTAATTTTCTGGATTTCACACCTTTGTGCATAACTCTGCTCTAACCAAGATTATTATGTTTTGTATTATACCTTTGCATCCTGATTCCAATTGGCCCATCTTGATAACACCCCTATCTCCTTCTGAGATAAGGGCTGATGGATCTTCAGTCTTATTTGGATGAAGTAAGCTTTAACTCACAACAGCTTATAGTTGGTTTTTAAGGTTCTACTGGAATTGATTTTTTTCTAATACTAGAAATGAATATGGCTACCCACCTAAAATTCATTTCTTTGTTACTTCACAATTTCCTGGGTTGAAGCCCCGGTGATCAAAATCATGAACCCTGATTAGCAGTAAGCTCTGTTTAGAATACAATGTTGGCTCTTAAGGAAGGACATGCCATAATGTCTTGAAATAATTTTCTAAACCCAGTGAGTTCATTTCAGCCAGCTTTTCCACTAATGGAAAAGGGAAAAGAAACTCCCTTTTGAACATGAAAACGATTATGCTGGGGACTCATGGGACCTATGTGAAGAACTGCTTTGTGGGATGGGACCTTTAAAAAGGAAGAAGAAGAGTTGGTTTTTATATGCCAACTTTATCTACCGCTTAAGGAACAATCAAATCAGCTTACAATCACCTTCCCTTCCCCACCTTTCAACAGACACCCTTGTGAGGTAGGTGGGGCTGAGAGAGCTCTAAGAGAGCTGCGACTAGCCCAAGGTCACCCAGCTGGCTTCATGTGTAGGAGGGGAGAAACCAACCCAGTTCACCAGATTAGCGTCCACCACTAATGTGGAATTGTGGGAAATCAAACCCGTTTCTCCAGATTAGAGTCCACCACTCCAAACCACCACTCTAAACCACTATACCACGCTGGAGGGGAATTGCGTGAAATTGTAAAAAATAACAACAACTTCGCAAGAACCAACCCAGGCTCACGGACTCTTCAATGATAATCCACCAATTTAAAATGATTAAAATGTCAATCCGAAGGCTCAATCCTGCATACATTTTCGCAGCTTTACCCTAAGACTTGTTCATTTGATTGAGCATCACAGATCCGATAGAAGTGACAAGTCAAGCAATTATGCACATGCATAACAGCCCCCAGTCATTCTATTTTTATTATTTTGTTTGTTTCACACATACAAATGGGCCCCCTTTTTGTCTCTCCACAGATCACTCTCGCAGACAGATTTACATGGAGAAAACTCAGCGTGAATCGGCTGTTCACAGAGATAACCAGCAGCCATCTCCACAGTCAAAGGAAGTCCTTTTGGCATCTGTTGCTATCACAGCGATGGTAGCAGGCTAACCATTAGTTTGGGGACGTGGCTTTCCAGAGTTGTGGTGGAAAAGCAATATCACCTCTGGTTCCAGCAGCCTGACATGACATCACTACTGAATAGGGTTGCCAACCTCCAGTTGGGGCCTGGCGCTCTCCCAGAATTACATCTGATCCCCAGATTATAGAGATCAGTTCCTCTGCGGAAAATGGCTGCTTTGGAGGGTGTACTGTACGGCATTATTCCCTGCTGAGGTCTTTCCCTTCCTCAAATCCTGCTCTCCCCAGGATCTACCCCAAAAAATCTCCAGGAAAATCCCAACCCGGAGTCGGCAATCCTACTTTTGATTTGCCAGAAAGGGACAATTTCAGCCCCACACAGCTGGCATCTGATGTGCCTGCCGGACCTTCTTTATTTGTGAAAATTAAATAATCACTACTGAGGCTGATAAATACCTAAGGGTACATCTGCAAATCTATTTGAATCTTCTTTAGCCTTGCCACTAGTTTAGTGATGACCTGCCTGGATTTGCAAAAACTGGACACTCTACCCAGAAGTATTTTTCATCAAATCTCCAGTTGTTAAAATAAAACCCTGCTTTGAGAACCGCCAAGTGTTCCTCATTCATCTTCAAGACCAACCACCTCATGTATACCATTGCAATTTGTGTCCCTGTGACATGCTTGCCTCCTCTCTTTGCCATCTCTAGCGAACCTTTGAACTCGCTTCAGGTTTATTAATGGTCTCAGCTAAATTAATGTGGGTGGGTTTTTTGGGGGGGTAAGGTTTAAGTTATGCCTAATTATATGCAAACTACAGTCTTATTTAGAGAAACAAGCCCTGTCTTCTGGCTGTCCTTTTCTCAAAAGATGGGTTTCAAACAGTAAGCTTGGTATGGGAGGGAGGTGAAGGACAGGCAGGGAATGATGTTTCCTTTGGCAGAACTCCTGCTATGGCGATAGAAGTCTGTGCATCTGCTTTTCCCTGCGGAGAGAGACAGAGAGAGATAATATGATAACCTTCTGATTATATACATAAGCGAAAACTGATCGGCTTCTCTTGTGGTTCGTTTTTAAGGGCAAGTTCCAGTTGGATTGCGCTAATGCACATATTCATGAATCTCTCCAAACAGGATTCACGGCTCTCCAGGGAACTGTTGAAGTATGCATCATTGTTTCAATGAAGTATCTTCATTATAAAACATGGAGACTATAAAAGGTGAACACCATTTGCCTCAGCCTAATGTAATCTCTAGTTTGACTTTCTCCCACTCTAATGATTTGGTGTATGCGTAATGTGTACGCGCGTGCATAACAGAATCACAGAGAGTGAAATGACACAAACTCAAATAAGGTATTACATGAAATTAGGCTCTGATGCTTGTGCTTTAAAAAAGACAGGGTTTCCCTCTGCTGTGTATATTTTTAAAAATAGTATCATTTAGATTTCAAAATATACATGTATCTGTATTTGAGACAAAGTAGTTTGTGGATCCATTCCATCTGTTGACAAGCAAGACTTGTATGCGTGAGTGCTTTCCAAGATCAGACTTTAAAAAGCTGTAAAATGGCCTGTGTAAGTAAATCACAGGATGATGGCATTAGACTCCTCCATTCCAGAGACCAGAATATTTCTCTCTGGTTCTCTTTCTTACCCCCCCCCCCCATCTTACTGACTAGGATACTGAGGATGTAAAGCTTGGGGAGATAAAGTACAGAAGATTAGGCTACAGAAATCTTTAATTTGCAATATTTTATTACAAGTTGAATGGGAGCAGTGGGGGAAAAATTTTGACTTTACAGCTCTGACTTCACATGAAGAGAGCACTAATTTGTCACAGACCCTTATTTGTTTGAGACATCGATTGAACAACAGCAGGCCTGACAATATTCTTTAGTTTTCAGATTTGCAAAACGTGTACAGGTTTTACTTTCTCCGTTTTCTACTTGATGTCCCATCCTTGGGAAGGAGAGATACTGTACTTTGAACAGATTTCTGAACAAGTTGATCTTATAGTTCATGGTTTTGATGCATATATGTTTTTGGGAAATTTCTGCTAAACTCAGAGTAGCACTCGCCTCGTCTCATTAGAATTGACAAATTAGAAGACTTTGGTATAGGGATGCGAGAGGTTTTTGGGCAGAGCCTGAGGAGGGCGGGGTTTGATGAGGGGAGGGACTTCAATGCCATAGAGGCCAATTGCCAAAGCGGACATTTTCTCTAGGTGAACTGATCTCTGTCGGCTGGAGATTAGTTGTAACAGCAGGAGATCTCCAGCTAGTACCTGGAGGTTGAGCAACCAAAATTAACACCACTGTACTGCTACCACAGGTTAGGAAATTAGCACAGGACTGGCTGAAATAACTACTGGATAACAATCTAGTAAACAAGTGTATTAAAGTGCATAAAGTGAAATAAATAAATAAATACATACAACAATATCTTAGACAGTCCAAATGGTACTATTTTCAAATATTCAATGTAGATCAAGCTGGAACACTTCTTCAAAGATGAATGATGAGGGGGACGATCGTTTCATTTCTTCTTCAGCCCCGTTTTCTACATACAAAATATGCATGACTATATATAGCACTTACAGTGTTTAAAGTACATAAAATACTGTATAAAAATCATATGTTACTTACTATTAGAATCATTTCACATGCATATACAGGAATTCAATTATTTTCACTTCTCCCATGGGGATGAAAGTAGCAACTTATGTATAATGGCAATGTCAAGTTCCATGCAGGATACAACAGCTCTAAGTAACATATGATTTTTATACAGTATTTTATGTACTTTAAACATTGTAAGTCCTATATATAGACATGTATATTTTGTATGTAGAAAACGGGGCTGAAGAAGAAATGAAACGATCGTCCCCCTCATCATTCATCTTTGAAGAAGTGTTCCAGCTTGATCTACATTGAATATTTGAAAATAGTACCATTTGGACTGTCTAAGATATTGTTGTATTTATTTATTTATTTATTTATTTCACTTTATGCACTTTAATACACTTTTTTACTAGATTGTTATCCAGTAGTTATTTCAGCCAGTCCTGTGCTAAGTACCTGGAGGTTGGCAACCCTACTTTGGTATAGTCATGTGGGTTTCATACAATTAGGCTTATATAAGATAACCACACCCAAAACACCCCTGAATCTCTCTGATGTGGGTTCCACAAGGCTATGTAATCTTTCTGAAAATGCTTCAGTGAGAATCCCAGAAATTGTATTTAATCTTTTAATCTTAAAACAGGATAAAGTATATATTTCTGTTTCTGGTTGCCTTTACATATGCAAGTATATTTCGTATCGTGATTCTTTCATGTTTACTCATTTCAAGAATGATTAGGTTGATTTTAAATACAAATCTTAAAGGGTGAGCATGAGTGATCTTTGGCTGAGATACAGGGTTTTCAATTGACACTTGGAATAAACAAACTTCTGACTTCTCTTCAGTCAGAGGCCTGCAATCTATAAAGATTGGGTATCAAAGCGAGTAGCCATCTCAATATAGCCCTATGATTTAGTGCTTAATGTATTGCTTTGGAACAGGCTAAGAGACCCTTCGGTTCCATGTGTCTGCTTTAAAAGGAATGCTTTAAAAGGAAAGGGGGGTTTACCTGTTACAAATTTGAGTAGCATGGGGTGTATTCTGCCCATGTGCCAGACCGCAGGCAATTACATGTCCCAAGTGCCTCCATTTCTGATCTGCTCATAGGTTCTAGATACTGAGTGACAAATGTTATAAACAATTAAACGAGCCTGTGAGCAAGCACAAATTTAAGTGGCTTTGAAAATGCACCAAATTTTCATTATAAATCTTAGAACTTTACCGTAAAATTCACCCTCTGCCAAAGAAAAAAAGCAAAGCAGAACTGACTACCCCGAGGAATCATTTTAATCCTACGCCATTCTACTCTTCCACCTTCCTTCCTCAGCACTTCACCTTGACTTTCAAACTAATATTGCGAGACAGAAAACAACAACCGATTCAGTCCCAGTCTGCAACTGACCCTTCTTTCTGTATGCCGTCTCATGATTGTCTGAAGGACATTGTCTGCATCTCACTTCGGGGTGATGCTCTTGCAGAATCAACTTCCTGAGCATTTAAACATAATCAAGGCCACTGGCAGCGCTTTGTGAATCCCAATAGTGATAATATATGTAACTGCATAAGATTCCTTTTGCTCTTTGCCTGCAATTGGGGAGGAAATCACATTTGATTTGTTTTCAAATTAGATCTAATTGAAATTTAAGGGGCTTATTTCCACCTGTGCAATTGGTTTTTCCCCCCCATATGTAGTCTTCATGTGTCTCAAGCACAGATTTACTAGCATGTGAGAGAGGAACAGTCAAAGAAAATCTGTGCAGCTAATTGTAGGCATAGCAGCCATTTGTGCACATGAAATTGGCTGGTTGTCACATGCAAACTGGATCTGTGAAGGACACCAATCATCATGCATTGGCCAACAAACTGTAAAAGTGCTCATGTGCGTTATGCTTTACAAATAAGTCCATCAAAGTTTGTATCAGCCTCGAAGCATTCAAGAAGTGTAGTTTTTTGATAGTGTGACAGACAAATAAAAGCCAACATGGAAAGAGTGGTTAGTGCATGGAGCTATGGGAGGAGCAATTTGGATTAAAATCCCAGTTCCCTTATTGGACCACTTAACTGATCTCTGCCTTACAGGATTGTTTTGAAGGTAAAATGCAAGAGGGGAAAACAAGGATAGATATTAGAGTGTTCTTGGAGGCCCAGGCTCAAATGGGGAGGGGGCCTGGCTCAGTGGTAGAGCATCTGCTTTGCATGTAGAAGGTCCCAGGTTCAATCCCCAGCATCTCCAATTAAAGGGACAAGGCAAGTAGGTGGTGTGAAAGACCTCTGCCTGAGACCCTGGAGAACTGCTGCTGCTAGACAATATTGACTTTGATGGACCGAGGGTCTGATTCAGTACAAGGCAGCTTCATGTGTTCAAAAAAAATCTCCACTCTGCCATGAAACTTGCATGGTGACCTTGGATCAGACCTTGGACCACTCAGCTTAACCTATATCACAGGGTTGTTGTGAGGATAAAATGGAGGGGAGCATGATGTTTGCTGCCCTGCACTCCTTGGAGGAAAGGCAGGATCAAAAAATGTTCTCAATAAACAACGTTGGCCCTTCTGAGCTTCTTGGAAGAAGAGCAGAGTCAAAATTGATACACATGTTCAACTCACCCAAAAGTGATTCTTCTACTCAGAAGCGAATATTTATGGCCAATCACCACTCATTTTAAAAAAAGAGGAAGAAAATGTTTGTTATTTCCTCGTTGGAAGTGTGCTGTTGTTGTGGGTGCTTTTGTCTTTGTGATATGTTGTACCCCTCGTGTTCAATAAAAAATAATTTGCAAATAAGTAAAGGCTTTCATTGCCAACGAAAGTGACAGAACAATACAATTATCATGTCAGAATACACACCGTTTTGCTGGAGCGCTGTAAATAAATTATGTCATCACTGTACATTTTTGAATAACTAATACTATTTTTAAATGTGCATTAGTGTCATGAAAACATTAACGTGGCTCGGACAATACACTTTACATAATGGCACCACGTGAACGTCGAAGATTTCAGTGTGGAGGAAGGATAATCATGGCAGAGTGATTGTCTTCTCACATATGGACAGGCCATTGCTACTAGAACACTGCATTGAGGAACAGTTCCCTTCTACAAAATTGATATTTCAGTGTGGCAAAGTTACCAGTCACTCTCATTAATTTCCTTCTTGGTGTTTGCAGAATATGGCAATTGGTTTTTAGCCCTGCAACATAGCAAACAACTGGCAAAATGCAGAACAGAACACCAAGAAATAAAACTAGCACACTATGTACAATATAAAATGAACAACAAAATAATAAAATTCATTAGATGGTGGGCTTAACTATATACACCAGAACATAACATGGTCCCCATAATGGAATGGTTATTTTGTGCAGTAAATATGTTTCTAAATAAACTTTTGTATGGCCAACGGAAACAGAGCCAGCTGTCCCTAGTAGCCAGAAAGTACATAAGAACATAAGAAAAGCCATGCTGAATCAGACCAAGGCCCATCAAGTCCAGCAGTCTGTTCACACAATGGCCAACCAGGTGCCTCTAGGAAGCCCACAAACAAGACGACTGCAGCAGCATTTTGCCTGTGTTCCACAGCACCTAATACAAAGTAAAAGCTATTAATGTCTAAAAATTCTGCCCAGTCTTTGAAGCTACCTTCTACTGATTCAGACCATTAGTGTACCAAGGTCAGTATTACCTCCTTTGACTGGCAGCGGCTCTCCGGGTTGACCCGGTCTTTCACATCACCTACAATGTGAGCCTTTTAGCTGGAGATGCCAGGGACTGAACTTGGGACCTTCTGCAGGCAAAGCAGATACTCTACCATTGAGATATGGCCCCTCCCTGAAGGACTAGACAGGAATATAACCAACGTAGTAGAAAATGGAAAAGATTCTGTACTTGTTGAAGTTATAAAGGTGGCTCCAGACAACATCAGTAACAGTCCATGGTTCTCCCATTCTTTCCCCTTTCTGAGGTGTGAATGGTCTTATTATGATTCTGGTTGATCTGTCCTGTTCCTTGCAACTTCCTGCTCTCTTGCCATGCGTAGACCAGCAGCAGCTGCTACGCTAGCCTTTCCGAAAAACAAACCATTAGCACTAGCATTAATTCCTAAGCAGAGTTGTACCTCTCTAGGTCAACTGAAGTCCATGGGCTTAGAGGACTGTAACAGTTTGGGATTACATTGTAAATCATTGGCCATTAAGAATTAGCAGGCTTTCTCTTTGGGATTTCTGAGGGGGATTTTTCCATTTAAAAGGGAAAGCTTGGAATGTCTACCTTTAGTCAGCTGAAACTTGGGCATAGTTTTATGGCAGGGAGGGGGTTACACAAATGACTCCCTGGGAGTTGGTTTTTTTCATATTTTTTATTTCATATTCTGCTGCAAACCTTTAGCTTCCCCTGGGCTTGTAAAATAGCCCCCTGTCTTTCCCTTGGCCCACTGCATAGATGGGCTTGTAAAATAGCCCCCTGTCTTTCCCTTGGCCCATTGCGTACTCTATGGCCTGGTTGAGAATGACATATAATTATAAACATATTTTAATGGAGGAGAAAAAAGATTTTGTTCACCCAGGCTACATGTAACTTCTCTATATCTCAGAAGAATTAACAGGCCTTTCTTCTTTTTTGGTGAATAGAGGGTCTTTTTCACATTTATGTAGTCTATAATAGTTGGCTTTAACTGGTCTATATAGCTTATTACAAAGCTTATAGGTCTTCCCACAAGATTTTCAGACCTTATTGACTTTCATTGGACCAACTGCTGAAAGGAGGTGGGAACAAGGCACAACATTCTGGGGGCCTGGGCTACCTGAAGAACCTGGTATCACTGGGGGAATAGTAGCCACATACTTGTTATAATCAAGCATCCCTTGTGCGTTTGTACTTCTGAATCTTATGGGGTTTCCAGAGGTGATCTTGTCTGCCCCCCCCCCATGGTGACTTTCAGCAATCCTGCATTGGACTGCATTGTCTACATGTCACATTGTTCCTTGATTGCTATTTCCCATCATAATCAAAGCCGAGAAACCAAAAGGACAATCAAAATATAATAACCTAAGGAAGCAATATGAATCAATAAAGTAGTGCACATTTTTTTAAAAGCTTAAGGTAGTTTGAAGTTTATTTTTTTAATGGTTGAAGGTTAATGCCAGCTCTTATTCTATTCATGTCATTTGGTCTGTTTCTAATCATAGTGCAACTACCTCAGCAACCTCTACAACCAAGCTATCAACTTGACCTTGTCATTTCAATTTTCACACTTTTTTTTTGAGCTTGAGTACCATATCACACTAAAATCTCATCTTTGCAGTCCATTGCTAAGGGCTACTAATCTGTAATACAGTTCAGCCTCAAAAATGTCAAGTAGGATGAAAAAAGTAAAACCACAAGAGACAAATTTCATGCAGTCACCTGTGACTGGATCTTCTGTGCAACCTGAGGAAGAAAAGTATCCTTTTGCTACTGTCTAGCGTTCTAGGTACTCCTTCATCAACAAAATCCCTTTTATGTTTATCCCATATTGTCCTTCCAAAGTATTCCCACTTGAAAACCCGAGAAACTTTAATTTACTCTCAGTTGCACTGAATAATAGGCTTTGTAGTTCATTCCTGTCTTGAATATTGACTATAGCCTGGATGTGTTTCAACCATATCAGTTTGCTCAGAATCTCGTAGAACCACATCTGTCATGGATAAATGCACAGTTGGACACCTGTCACTAAACCCTTTCCTGAACATTCCAGTACCAGGAAATAGATGCCCCATTTTAGGATGATGCTTGACTTGGAACCTATCAACGTTCTGTCAATGACAGCCATATCATGGTGGTATCTGTCAGGATATGGTCATGTTAGGGCACGGGCTTGTGTATGTGTGCATGTGTCTGAAAGGGCACTTTCCCACATCTTCCACCTGGCCCACATGTATTGTTGCCAGGTCCCTCTTAGCCACCAGTGGGAGGTTTTTGGGGCGGAGCCTGAGGAAGGCAGGGTTTGGGAAAGGGAGGGACTTCAATGCCATAGCAGCCAATTGCCAAAGTGGCCATTTTCTCCAGGTGAACTGATCTCTATCAGCTGGAGAGCAGTCATAATAGCAGGAGATCTCCAGCTAGTACCTGGAGGTTGGCAACACTACCACATGGTCTCTGTTTCTGCCACCACCAAACTGAAATCAGCCTGTCTTGTAAGTCCCAGCAGTTTGGGCACCGGTAAAGGCTCTCTGTGCATACACAGAGCGTAGAGTCCCTCAACTTCCACTCCCCTTGCCCTTGGGTGACAGCATGAATGTGCAGCCAGCCCCATAGGGAGACACTTCAAACACAATCTGCTTTCTTAAAAGAAAGGATTTCATTCACTAGAGCACAGCTTTATATTCTAGAGCACACTACAAGGGAGGAAATATATATCACAAAGGGCTGTTGCAGATCTAAGAAAAGAAAGAAAAACACTTTAACTAGCCTAACTTTACAGTATTAGATGTTATTGCAGTATCCCTTCTAAGGGGGCATGGGAACAAGTGTTACTCGAACCCCACAGCTTGAACAATGGGATGAACAAGCGGATTGAGTCAATGCTTGAACGGAGGCCTGAGCACCGTTAACAGAGTGTTCAGATCTTTTAACTGTCCCTGCCCTAGTTGGCTAGAAATCCCTTGCCCAATCCTGAGTTTGGGAACTGGTGCCCTCAATGGACCCAGGCCCTCCTTCTCCCAATCAATGTGGAGTGCATGTCTGGCATATTGTATTGCCTAGCACATATTTTTTTTGCAATGGCCATCCATAGGGCTGCCAATTTCCAGATGGTTAGTCAATAAAAAGCAATCACTATGGCTATTTATAACAAACCAATGATAACATTAGCTTATAAATTCAATATCTGATTTATCTTGTTGTTTCTTCACAAAGACAGAAATTATACAAAATATCATATAACAAACAAGACAGGCTTCCGGTAATTTTCCTGTTTCATAACAGGCTTCCGGTAATTTTCCTGTTTCATATAATCTTTCATCAGTTGGTAAGTATGGTTTTGAAAAAATTATAGTTCATTAATCCTCTGTTTCTTCTTTTTTTCAGAATCTTTACTGAAGAGTTGCTGAGGATTATTATTGCACAATGGCGATCCCACGTTGTATCTCTTAATTCTAAATAAAATATTTTCCAAAAGGCTATCATTGGAATTCATTATACATCAAAACATGCCACAAAACAAAATTAATTACAAATTATACTTACAGACAATTTTAGCCACTTTTAATGTGGTCTCCTTATATACAAACATTCCTCTCCCTGAGGTTAGAGCAATCATTGAAGCCAAGTTGGAATCACGAGAAGATAAACATCCACCTACCCATTTTTTAATGAATTTAATAGACTTATTATTTGAGAACAATTACTTTAGGTTCAAGGAACAAATTTACAAACAGGTCAAGGGGGTGGCTATGGGCTCGGCTGTAGCTCCCTCGGTGGCAAATATTTATATGGTAGCATTTGAACAGAAGTATTTACTTTCAGATGCTTTTTTTAAACAACATGTTTTTTTCTACTCAAGATTTGTGGATGATCTGGTGATGTGTATAGACAGTAAGGACAATTATAATATCATGGTTGACAAACTTAATCATGCTGATTCCAATATCAAATTTGAATGTAAATATCATTATAATTGTATTAATTTCTTGGATGTCAATATACACAAGAATGTTGATGGTAAAATTTGGCTGTCCCCATATAAAAAACCAATGGATCGAATGCCCCTTTTACACTTTAATTCCAATCATTCAGGCCATCTGAAACATAATTTGCCATATAGTCAAATGTTGAGATTAAAAAGAAACTCAATTAATAATAGAGATTTTGATATGGCTGCCTCCTCGCTAAAAGGTGCTCTTATGAGAAGGGGGTATCCTATGGCTTTAATTGACTCAGCCAAAAAAAGAGCAGATGCACAGCCACGGGAACAGATGTTTATTCATTCCAAGAAAGCTATTCCCAAATTGACTTCATCTTTTCAGTACACTCCCTTGGTGAGTGGCATTCGGAAAATTATCCATAAACATTGGCATATTATTGCCTCTTTGCCTGACTGCTCTGAACCACCCCTATTAGGGTATAGAAAAACCATGTCCCTCAAGGACCAACTTGTGCACACCGATAGAATTGATCGGCCCATTGTAATTAATAGGACAGGCCACTATCGATGTGGATCTTGCACTATGTGTCCATATGCGCTCCCTATTAAGAGCTTTACTTATGTGAAAACGGGTTTTACATTTGAAATTAAGTCATATACGAATTGCACCTCAGAAAATGTTATCTACGCCGTTCTATATTCTTGCGAATTTATGCACATAGGCAAGACGAGTCGATCCTTGAAAATACGGATCGGAGAGCACCGATCGAGGATACGCAATTCCGTGTTAGAGGCTCCGATCGTGGTGCACTTTAAACAGGCAAAACATAATGACACTGACCTTAGGTTTTTTGCCTTATGGCAATATCGGAAAAAACAGTTTCATAAGGAAAACATAGACAGGATTCTCCACCAAAGAGAGGCTCACTTTATTACAATGTTTAATACAATGGCCCCCAATGGATTGAACTCGGCGTGCGATTATTCTGCCTTTCTGTGATCTCTCATTGTAAAACGCTGCACAGGAGCGTCTTGTATAAATATCGCACCCTTTCCCTCCACTATATCCCAACATGATATAAGAATACTCACCATATGATTGGTATATCTTAAGGATGTAAGACATGAAAAAAGTTGTCTGTAAGTATAATTTGTAATTAATTTTGTTTTGTGGCATGTTTTGATGTATAATGAATTCCAATGATAGCCTTTTGGAAAATATTTTATTTAGAATTAAGAGATACAACGTGGGATCGCCATTGTGCAATAATAATCCTCAGCAACTCTTCAGTAAAGATTCTGAAAAAAAGAAGAAACAGAGGATTAATGAACTATAATTTTTTTCAAAACCATACTTACCAACTGATGAAAGATTATATGAAACAGGAAAATTACCGGAAGCCTGTTATGAAACAGGAAAATTACCGGAAGCCTGTTTTGTTTGTTATATGATATTTTGTATAATTTCTATCTTTGTGAAGAAACAACAAGATAAATCAGATATTGAATTTATAAGCTAATGTTATCATTGGTTTGTTATAAATAGCCATAGTGATTGCTTTTTATTGACTAACCATTATTGCAATCCAAGTTTCACTTGTAAATAATTTCCAGATGGTGGCTGATCTCCCGGCAACAGAGATCAGTTCACCTGGAGAAAAATGGCTGCTTTGGCAATTGGACTTGATGGCATTGAAGTCCCTCCCCTCTCCAAACCCTGCCCTCCTCAGGCTCCATCCCCCAAATATCCAGGTATTTCCCAACCCAGAGCTGGCAACCCTAGCCATCCACTTTGCCCCTTCCTGCCCATTGGGCAAATGGTTATCTTTTTGCAGAAACACATCTCAGCTCTGCTGGCAATTTGGGCATATGATGGCCCTCCTCCATTGTTTCCAGAAGTTTGGGGACCCACGAGTGAGCTTCAATGCATCTTACACCTCCAGGGCATGATGGTGCCCCCTACTCCAAAAGGTCCCACAGGCTCAACAAGTCTGGGGACCTCTGGCCAAAACCATCAGTTTAGACTACCAGTGCAATCTTAAGAAGGTCTACTCAGAATCCTACTCAAGTCTATTCAGAAGGGGTTACTCCCATGAAAGAGTTCTTAGGAATGCACTGAACACCACTGTTTTCTATAGAATGAATGAACAAATCCCATTTGTGTGAATTTTAAGATTTTAACTCTTGAAAAGTACAGTGTAGAGGTTTGCACTGTGTGCCAAATTCTTGGATCTGATGTCAGCAGCTGATGAGATAATTATCACAGTAGGAAAGATCTGGGTTTGTTTAAAAATGAAACAATAACACAAATCTCCAAAATGTCCAAGCAGTTCAAAGCCCCATACTGTATTTCATGTTTATTGGTCATTTGGTATTAGAGAAACCAAGTGCTTAAATTCACAGACTATCTGAAATGCAGCAATAACTATTCAGGTTAAACTGGGCTTGAAAAATGCTTATTTTCTTAGAAACAATCACAACATACAGAACTGGAATATTATGGTCCTTGTATATATTATTTTAGGCATGCCACAGCAGTTTGGTTTGTGGATTGAAAAAAACTGATTCAAAGCAGTGTATCTCCATTCTTTTATCCTAGAGAAGTTCTATTCTTTTAAAATATATTTTTATTTTGTTTCCAAATGCTGCTGCTGTGGTTGCTATTTTGATGGAAGGGGGCATCATTGTGTGAGAAGTGGTTCTTTAATTCTTGTCTCTCCTGCTAAAATACACTACCCTTGAGCCATTTTAGCATCCACTGGGGGGGGATGTGGTTATGTGGTCCATGGGGGGTGAAGTAGGGGGGGTGAGGCTCAAGTAGAGTTTTTTCAGTGGGGAAACAGCAGGGGAGGAAACAGTTAACTCCTGGCTGGCATTATTATTCCCCTAGAAATAGCAGCCCAGTCAGAGGCATCTGGAAAAGAAAAACCTTTTAAAATATAACATGTAGTTCTGCCCTGTTGAGGAAAACCAAATAGTCTCTAAATAGGGTTGCCAATCTCCAAGTAGTAGCTGGAGATCTCCTGCTATCACAACTGATCTCTGGCCAATAGACATCAGTTCCCCTGGAGAAAATGGCTGCTTTGGCCGTTAGACTCTATGGCATTCAAGTCCCTCCCTTCCCCAAACCCTGCCTTCCTCAGGCTCCACCCTAAAAACCTCCCGCCGGTGGCAAAGAGGGGCCTGACAACCCTATCTCTGAAATGTTATAAAATGTAATCTATTAAATAATTTACCATTTACATTTTTATCCTGCTCTTCCCTCCAAGGGGCTCACAGTTCATACATGATTCTGCCCTCCTCTGTTTTTCCTCACAACAAACATGTTTGTTAGGCATGGAGAAAATGTAAATGGCCAAAGATCCACCCAATGACTTTCAGGGATATTTGAATCCAGGGTCTTCCAGAGCCTGGAAGTCTGAGGTGTTGACTCGGTCTCCTTGATTCCAGGAACCATCGTTGTCCTGCTGTGGGAATTCGGTTTGGAGCATGGAGGTGTGTGCTTTTGCCTCACAACTTCACAATCTTTCTCCTGCTTTTTGGTAGTGGAAATTAAAATCAGCACACACACACACACACACACACACACACACACACAAGTATGAATGCTACTACTCCAATGACCAAAGCTTGAAACCTTCCTCCAGCCTAAACTCTGACAGAAAAGCCACTCCACTTAAATTGGAGGCAGCCTTGTTAGGCGGGAAGAACTTCCTTCAGTCTGAAGTTTCATTCTTTCTTTCCTTTCCCCCTGTTCTTTGACTGAGGTCTTGAACAATAAAACCATAAAACTTAAATAGGACCCATCTCTAAAAACACCTCCCTTCATCTCTTCTCTGCAGCCTCCAAAAAACGAGCAACAAAATAAGTATGCTGAGGGTCAGAGTCCTCTAAAAGGAACGGAACCTTTTGCTCCAAAGTTGCTCAAGAAGATGTGAACCACTTGTTAAAACATGGTTTCATCCATTTTAGCCTAAGTTGGTATATGTAAGGACAGTTTAAAAGAATATGTACCAAGGAGTCCACTGACTGAAGAGGGCAGGGACACAGCCGGTCTGAAAAAGGGATCTTCAGCATACAGACCAGCAAAACCATTGAAAAGGGGCAATTAAATCTTGAATGCATAAAGATTCTACATAACTTTGGACTAACCAGAGAATCCATATAGGGCTGTCGATTCAGTTCGTCCGAACCGAAAAAACAGCCGAATATCCCCCGATTCGGCGGTTTCTAGTTTGGATGGAACTGAATTCAAAAAAGGCGGGAAAACGACGAGCCGAATTTGGTGAGTTCGAGCGGATGCCGGATAAATCTGGCGAATTTGGGGGCTTAGAATCAGCAGCATAACCGTCAGTTAGTAAGCAGAATTCTCTTGTGGCCAATCAGAGGCCAAGCTGGGTCTTCTTCTGGCCAATCAGTCACGGTTGAGTGGGTGAGCCCAGCTGCTGCGCGGCCCGGGGAGAGAAAGAGTTTGTGTGAGAGAGAGATCCTTGTGTGGGGGTGCGTGTGCACATTCGCTCCTTTCCGTGGCTCCAGGGGGCCATTTTGGAGGTAGACGTTCCAAACTTTCAGCGTAGCTTCAGGGGACCCTTCTTGCAAGACCCCATAAGTTTTGTGAAGATTGGATCAGGGGGGCGAGATATGGGGCCTGGAAGGGCCCCCCTCCTTAATGTGCATCTTTATTACATTTTATAGCACACTCGTGCCTTTCCACAGCTCTGGGGGAGGGCATTTTTTGAGCTAGACGTTCCAAACTTTCAGCGTAGCTTCAGGGGGCCCTTCTTGCAAGCCCCCCCAGGTTTTGTGAAGATTGGATTGGGGGGCCAAGATATGGGGCCCAGAAGGGCCCCCCTCCTTAATGTGCATCTTTATTACATTTTACAGCACACTCGTGCCTTTCCACGGCTCTGGGGGGGGGGCATTTTTTGAGCTAGACATTCCAAACTTTCAGCGTAGCTTCAGGGGGCCCTTCTTGCAAGACCCCCCAAGTTTTGTGAAGATTGGATCGGGGGGGCAAGATATGTGGTCCCCCTCAATCCATCCACTGGAATGATTGCGAGCAGGCAAGATCCTTCCTGTGCATCTAGAGAGCGGCAAATCCAAGGCAAAACCTCCTGTGCATAAATGGAATCGTATTGGATTACTCATGAGAAGACATCCACAGTAAGACCCATTTTGGGGCTTTTATCTATAATTTTTTTCCTGTGAGTGTGTGTGGGGGGGGGAAGCAGAGTCTGTGTTTGTTTGTGTGGGGAGGAAGCAGTTTCTGTGGGTAGGTGGGGAGCCAAAGAGGGCTTTCGCCCATTCTGCCAAGGGGGGGGGTGCTCGCTCGCCTCTGCGGGAGTGTGTGTTCTGCTTTTAAAGTTTAAAGTTGAGTCTGTGCAGTGGCTAGCGACGCGAGTCTCTCTGTTTGGGGGTTGCAGCAGCAGCCGAGCCCAATTGATTGGAGAGGTGAGGGAGGTTAGACAGACTTGCTTGAGACTCTCTGTCGGCTTTGCAAGCACACCTCGTGCACGTTGGATTCCCCCCCGTTTGGGGTGCAGAGAGGCACTGTATTGGTTGGAGAGGTGGGGGGTTGGTGAGACTTGCTTGAGACTCTCCATCAGCTTTGCAAGTGCGCCTTGCGCGCCCTGGTCTTCTTCCCCCGCTTGGGGTGCAGCTGAACCCGGTTGGATAGGGGAGGGGGGCGGTGCTCCTTGTGTGAGTCTCCCTGCGCCTGCTCGCAATCATTCCAGTAGATGTGATCCAATCTTCACAAAACTTGGGGGGTCTTGCAAGAAGGGCCCCCTGAAGCTATGCTCCAAAAATGGCCCCCTCAGAGCTGTGGAAAGGCGCGAATGTGTTTTTAATGGCTTTATTCGGCTGAATTTTCCCCGAACTCAAATCTCGCGCTGGATTCCACAGAACCGAAGCAGGGGTGTTCGGACTTCGGCATTTCCCGGATTTTGCCGGATCCGAATTTTACCCCCCAAAAAATTTTCAACAGCCCTAAATCCATACAGGAAGGAAGATTACCCTTCAGTCTGAAGTAGAATGTATGCCAGTTTCCTCTTGTTGTGACAGTGTAAACTGCTGCAAACGAGGGTTTTTGTTTTCCCAAGCTTTTCCTAATGTGCATTCTCCTGACAGAGAAAAAAAGTCTCAAAATTAATTTACTTACCAGATGCTCAAGTTCACCTCCTTCATTTATTTAACAATTTATGCCATGCACTTTCTCCCTGAAGTGGACATAAGGCTGCTTACAAAAGCCCATCAGTATCAAAGAGTAAAATGTCAAACAGCAATGTAGACCCATAACAGAGCTTCCCTTTGCCCGGTGTGTCAGACTGATCACATTGCCAACCAACCACCAATAGGTCCCGCCCCTCCTGTTTAGGGATCACACGTTGAAAGCCATAGCCTTGTCTCCTAAAGAAATCATTTTCTCTTTAGAACAACAGGCCCATGATTTGCTAACTATCAAGGGACAGAAAGGGCAGGTAGTTTCTCTTGTAACTGCCAAAGCGATATTTATCGTTTTGCTAGGATTTCTCAACTTTGGAAAGCACGTATTAATAATACAAACAGGAAAGCTTGTAGCACCGCTTATTGAGCACCTGCTCATCTTTCCTAAAAAATTAAGCACGTTTGAAATGAAAGGAGACACCAGTTCTGTTGCATCAGCAGGAGGGAAAATGTACAGAGGTTTTGCAGCGTTCAGAGAAGAAATGCTTGGAAATATTTGTGTTGGCAGCAGCGGCTGGTCTACATTTCAAGAGCAAGAGTGAACAAAAATGCTTCCACCCTTCGAGCAGCATCGACAACAATGTCAGAGGCAACCTATCACTCCATCTGCTTTTGCTCGAGCCGTTTTCGACAGACGCCTCTCCTGAAAGAGAACCTACTTTTCAAGGAGCGTCAAGAAGTGCAAATGTAACTAATAAAAGAGTGACAGCCCCAATGTTACCACAAGGACTTGGGCTCGTCAAAGTTGTACTCGTGTTATTTATGAGAGAAGAGTATTTTATATATAGATGCCTATCGTGGCCCCTTTCTTTAACATCACACATATTGGGTCAGGCACTGATTCTCTCAGCCTCTTATTTTGACTGAGACTATTTCCATGATGAATGTTCCTCCAGGATTCAGATGATTCAGGGGATCAAGTACAGAAGTGTCAGCTGTGACTGGTTATGTCAAAAATTGTTGTTCTTCTCTGGAATTCATCACTGTGCGCTCAGAGCTCAGGTCTGTGCTTTATAACTGGTCGGAGAATTATTGATAGTGCTGCTAGTGTCCAGTGACTCTTTGTTTAAAACAGGACTTTAGTAAATGTGTCTACGACATCTTATTGTTGTGTATGGAAGCCATTTCTCCATGGCATGATACTTCATAGAAATAGTTATGTGTATGCTATTGTGCCCTGACCTGGATGGCCCAGATTAGTCTGATCTCGCCAGATCTCGGAAGCTAAGCAGGGTCAGCCCTGGTTAGTATTTGGATGGGAGACCACCTAAAAAGCCCAGGGTCAATAAGCAGATGCAGACAATGGCAAACCACCTCTGAATGTCTCTTGGCTTTAAAACCCTACAGGGTTGCCATAAGTCAGCTGCAGCTTGACAGCACTTTCTACCACCACCATGTTATTGTTGCTATGGGGCAGGATGAATCTGCCCACAGGGCCATAACCAGTTTCCTCCATTTAACCATGTTTGCAGGTGAGCATATGAGGGATCCAAGTGGGGTACCACATTTACTAGCATACCCTGATGGAAAACTATAATCAGAAGGAGAAGAGGAAGCAGCCAGTTGTTTCCTCCATTGTGGCTAGATCCAACCCCCTCCTCCCAGTTACTAGCTTTCATTCATGAAGCCCTGAGCCATAGGTAGCCTTCCTTAGTACACAGAGCTGCCAAATTTTGAGGTGGGGCAAACCTGAGGAGACATGTTTCAGACTCGTTGTTCATACCTATCAATGAAGTAGGATGGGCAGCTGTTGAGTAGACTCACCAGATCAACCCCCCTTAGTTGAGGCACTTACATATATACTGCAGCCAAGTGGAGTCATAATAATGGAGAGCAGTTCCCACACAGCAGTGGATATATACAAAGGGGGTACATTTCCCATTCAGTCATAAAACTACTGGTTCCACAGTAATGGGGGGCAAAATGCCAAAGAAACCTAATAGGGGTCAAGATAAAAAAGAAACAATTAAGGTGTTTAGTAGGTCTAGAGGTTGTGTGAAACAGTGGCAAGAATATTGATCTGAATGTGGGAGAGATTCATGAAGCTCCATCTGGATGTGGGAGAGATTCATGAAGCTCCATCATGAAGCTCTCTGGGAGGCCTTAGGAAAATCGGTCTTCCTCAGCCTCTCTGATGGATCACATGAAGTTGTCCTAATCATATAATTTCAGTGTCATCAGGAGAAGTCAAGTGGTGCTAGTACAGAGAGTGAGAGCACGTGTGACCCAACCTTTCACATTTTCCCAAAGTGACATGGAGGAAGGCCACAAGTATACAGTTTTTCAGTGGTGAGAAAAGCACCACATAAATGGTTTGCAGGGGCAGTTTTAGCCATGGGGCCACCAGGGCAGGTGCCCTGAGCCTAGGGTTGCCAACCTCCAGGTACTAGCTGGAGATCTCCTGCTAGTACAACTGATCTCCAGCAGATAGAGAACAGTTCACCTGGAGAAAATGGCCGTTTTGGCAATTGGACTCTATGGCATTGAAGTCTCTCCCCTCCCCAAACCCTGCCCTCCTCAAGCTCGGCCCCAAAAACCTCCTGCCAGTGGTGAAGAGGGACCTGGTGGGAAAGTTCACCCAGCACCTACATAGAGACAAAGTGTAGTCTATAGTATCTCTATGGAGGCACCGGGCGAACTTTCCCACCCACCGTTTAAAGCCCGGCTTCCCCATTGAGATACATTATATCAGATTAAAGAGTCACACAGACACTTTGCCAATGCATTTCCACCCCCACCCCCAGTCAAAGAAAGACTGGGAGGCAAAAAAATAAAAAAATAAAAAAAGCCCCTGAAAAAGGCCCTATAAATGTGCCTTCTTAACCCTCCACTGCTGTTTTCCTCTTTTTCTTCTTTTTCTGCCATCTTTGTGGGGCTTATTCATCTGCTCACCCAGCTGTAACCAGATGTTACAATTTGTGGGCGCCATCGGACACTTTTTGTCCTTGATTTAATGGATTTTATAGGACTGTTTTTTGGTTTGTTTAAAATGTTGTTAACCTATTTTACTGCATGTTATATTTTTGTGAGCCGCTCTTAGCCCAACCTTTGGCTGGGGAGGGCGGGGTAGAAATGTAATAAAATACATACATACATACATACATACATACATACATACATACATACATACGTGTGTGTTAAGTGCTGTCAAGTCGCTTCCGACTCATGGCGACCCTATGAATGAAAGTCCTCCAAAATGTCCTATCTTTGACAGCCTTGCTCAGATCTTGCAAATTGAGGGCTGTGGCTTCCTTTATTATTGAGTCAATCCATCTCTTGTCGGGTCTTCCTCTTTTCCTGCTGCCCTCAACTTTTCCTAGCATGACTGTCTTTTCCAGTGACATACATACATATATACAATAATATACCCACAGTTCCACCATCTCCTAGGGTTGCCAGGTCCCTCTTCGCAACCGGCGGGAGGTTTTTGGGGCGGAGCCTGAGGAAGGTGGGGTTTGGGGGAGGGGAGATCCCATGTTGAAGGTCCCATGACTTCAGGAGAAGAATTAGAGGGGGGCATACTGAGCTGCCACAGGAGGGGGAGGGGAAGTTCTCCTCACCAGTTCCACTCTGGTAGTGCTTTTGATCCAACCTGTAGCTTAGAGTTAAATTTACCCACGTTAGAAAATGGATGCCATTTTTGAGAATCAATGCAAGTACTATATGATGGCCAAATTGCTTATTTCTGCCTCTGAGGTGCCACCCTATCTTTTGACCCTCCTTTTTTCCCCTCAAGTGTTTTTGGCCCGCACATTCTTCTGTCCCTTGAAAAGACACAATAAACAAGGAGATGGTTTGGGTGCATTTTTCTTGACATATAAGGCAGATTCGCAACCAGCAAGCCTCCATACACTAGATTTGCCTCATGATCTATGTGTAGTTGCTGATCCCTTCACACAGTACACCACAGGGCAGTTGTGTGACATAATCTATGTAGGAAAAAGGTCAGAAATGCCAGGAATGTATGAGCCTCTTTTTACTCTAGCTTCTTTCAATAATGAGTTTTCCTGCTGTTTCTTACTAGAGGCTGTCTCTTTCTTGCTATGATAATAGATTTAAGGGAAATGAACTCAGGAGGCCATTCGGGGGTGTTATATTTGTGCGCAAAGACCCCAGTGCACACGCTTTCATTTAGTACATGGCACCTTGGTGGGTTGTGAATCTGAATCCTTGTGCATCCCTACATGGTAATTTAAAGTTTGACTGCCTTTAGATGTGGCTTTCGGAATGGTGACTGAGATGTTGATCGGAAGCCCTCAAAATCTATGTGCAACTTACCTGTATTGTCAAGCGCAATGGGGAAACACGGTTGTGGTTGACACTTTCTAAAAGACATAAATAAATATGAACTGTGTTGTTGACAATATGTTTCTGACAAGGTACATGTAAATTTTGACCCTCTCATTAGTAAATAGATGACAACAACAAAATTTAGAGAACAGAGTGAAATCCGCCATTACATATGTTTAGAAGAACTAAAGATTCTGCTTTTTAGGGTGCATTCATAATTTTTATCATGGGAAGAGAATCATAGAGGGGACAGAGACTATAGTCTGCACCTTATACAGACTCTAGGCATGATCCAATGCTCCAAAGATGTGTGTTTCCTTTGGAAGGGAAATGTTCTTGCTCACACGTATAAACCCTGCCCTATAAAGATGCTCTCTCTCCCTCCCTCCCTCCTCCCCCTCCCTCTTTTTGAAGCAGAATCTTTTTGTTTTTGTGTCAAGTCACATCAGACTTATGGTGACCCCTGGTGGGGTTTTCAAGGCAAGAGACGTTCGCACATGGTTTGCCATTGCCTGCCTCCGCAACACGACCCTGGTCTTCCTTGGAGGTTTCCTATTCAAATACTTGTCGGGGTTGACCCTGCTTAGCTTCTGAGATCAGACAAGATCAGGCTAGCCTGAGCCATCCTGGTCAGGGCAAAAATATGTACATGTCTAAAATCCATATGCAGCGTACTCTTCACATGACTGTCAGCTTCCTAGTAAACGATTCTTGTGAAAAGTGCAAACCTGGTGTTGAACAGCCAAAAAACGGGTGCGTGTCAAACACACTTCTACATTTTGCTCTGCTCTCCTAAGTAGCCACAAGCGACCAGAAGCTTGGAATCCTGCTCTATTTTGACCAGAATAATGTTTTCAAAGGAAGTCTTAGTTCAGACAGTGGAACTGACATGTTGATTGCTGACAGTCAACCATTTGCTTACAAAATCCTCAAGAAATTCAAAGGCAAGCAGAACACATTTTTTTCCTCCTAGGAAATGCATATTTTCAGTGCAACCCCATTGCATCCACTGACATTTCTTTTCACCCCTGAGCTGATGGAATTTGCCATATTCCAAATGTTCCAGGTGGGTAGCAGGGGTAAAAATGCCAACCCAGCTTTATCCCTCCCCCCAAGTACAGTTTTTTAAAAAGATCTATGCCCCAGCTGGCCAGCTTTGGCATCTGTCGGTTGTCACCTGCATCTCAGTCGTGATCTTTTTGTTTCAACTGCTCCAGGACTGATATAAATAAGCAAGACCCAGGCAAGCTCAAAGGCAGGAAAGGTTGTCTGGCTGCAGTTATGTTGATGGCCAGTAACAACCCGCCAGTAGCACCAAACCTACCACAGAATGGTCCTGGGAGCTGGCAGTTAAGGGCCACCTCAGAGATCTCAAATTCATGAGATTCCATGAGCTTGCTATGCCACTACATTTGTTGGTGATGTGCATCAGGTATACATTAATTTGAAATGCTATCAGTGCAAACAGCAGTTTAAATTGTAAACTTCCTAATAAAAAATTGCAACATATCCAGCCGTCCTCAGTTTCAACTTAGTTCAACTTAATTCTTTAACACTTTATTAAGGGGAGACATGACAGAGGTCAGTAAAATTATGTGCGGTATGGAGAGAGTGGACAGGGAGAAGCTTTTCTCCCTCTCGTAATACAAGAACGCCAGTTCACCTGCTGAAGCTGGAGGGTGAGAGATTCAAAATTGATAAAAGGAAGTATTTCTTCACACAACGCATAGTTAAAGTGTGGAACTCCCTGCCCCAGGATGTGGTGATGTAGCTGCCAACTTGGAAGGCTTTAAGAGGGGAGTGGACATGTTCATGGAGGAGAGGGCTATTCATGTCTACTAGTCAAAATGGATACTAGTCATGATGCATACCTATTCTCTCCAGGATCAGAGGAGCATGCCTATTATTTTAGGTGCTTTGGAACACAGGCAGGACAATGCTGCTCCAGTTGTCTTGTTTGTGGACTTCACAGAGGCACCAGGTTGGCCACTGTGTGAATAGACTGCTGGACTTGATGGACCTTGGTCTGATCCAGCATGGCCTTTCTCATGATCTTAAATTAAAGAAATGGATTATGAGACTGGTTTTCACAAACACCCAACCTGTATTATCAATGCCACTTAGAACTGGTGACAAAGGGCTTGGGAAGGGAAAGGAAAGTGACATTAACCATGGCCATTTATGCAGGGACGCTTCCCCATGGGCACCCCCGCCTACTGCTTTGGGGCTTCCTTTTGATTATGCATGCCTTTCCCACCAGTCAGAGGTCGCCTCTCTCTGTGCATTTTGCCTGCATTTTCTAGATTCTGGGGGAAAAAATGGGCAAAATGCGCAAGGAGATCAAGATGACCTCTAATGGGTGGGAAAGGCATGCATAATCCAAAGGAAGCCCTGAAGCAGTAGTGGGGGGTGACCGCGTGGAAACGTCCCTGCATAAAAGGCCCATGTCATCCTCACAGTAGATTTTCCAACCTCCCAGGGAGTAACCCGAAGAAACGGGGGGGGGGGTTCCTTCACAGTATGCAACAGACATAGGCTTATTTCGGCATGTTTGGATGGGGAGAGGAAGCATGGGGCAGTGATAACTAGAGAAGCATGCCCTCCTCTGACAATTCTCTCAGGAAAAAGTTCATCTTTCAAATTAGATTAACTCCATGATTCAGCACCAGGCTCTGGGGATATTTCCACACTGGTACTATTCTGCACAATTCTCCATAATTCTGGGAGATCGCCAAGCCCCACCTGGAGGTTGGCAACCCTAAAGTATTCCTACTGAAAGTGGAGAAGACACTGAAATCCAAACAAACAGTATTCTGAAATAGGTTGATCTCCCTTTCCCCCTGAAATTCAGTTCCATATAACTCTAGCATTGAAGACATAGACTGTGGAGATGTCTATGTATGCAGTTTGGATCAAGCTATAGATCCATATAGAGACTATGGTCTTTTATGCATGGGAGTTTAACCTGAGGTTCGTTGCTCGCTGGACCCACACTTTCCTGTTGGGGGTCTATGCACCAGCAGTCTCCAAGCTCAAATCAGCAAGTATTTGAATCGCCACCCCCTGGAATGCTGCTTCGTGATTGGCTGTAGTGAGATAAAAGTTCCCTCCCACCCCAAACCCAATTGCTGCATTAAAAAAAAAAAAACCAAACCCCAGAGCAATCTGAAAAGAAGGGGGGCAGAATCCAAGCCCCAGTTTTAAAAAGCCTTTCTTCTGCTCAGAAAGAGCTCCAAGGAAGCAGGCACACCTTGTTGCTTGCTTGAGGCTTGCTATTTTTTTGTCAGTTTCATTGACTGCTTTTGTATATATTGTCCTTCACTGTTTGTGCTTATTCTAATTATACAGTGTCATCTTGTATTTAGAGCCTACTACTGTTTTTTGATACAACCTCCAGGTACTAGCTGGAGATCTGCTATTACAACTTTATCTCCAGCCAATAGAGATCAGTTCACCTGGAGAAAATGGCCGCTTTGGCCATTGGACTCTATGGCATTGAAGTCCCTCCCCTCCCCAAACCACGCCCTCCTCAGGCTACACCCCAAAAAACTCCCACCGGTTGCAAAGAGGGACCTGGCAACCCTACTTATGCATGGAGATTTCACCCGGGGTGAGCTCAGGGGAGAGGGAAGAATCGGGTTAACAGAGGAATAGGAAGGTCTAGGATTTATAAGGGCTGGCAGCGAGGTCATCTCTAATGGAGGGAGAACTCATGCATAACTCCAAGGAACGAACGAGACAGACGAGGGGGGACAGGACATGAGTGAAAGTACCCATGTATAACAACCTATGAAGCTCAAGCTAAAAGAAAGACCTTTTTTCCCCCAGTTTCCACATAAAATCTGGAAACATAATCAGCACAGAAAGCCGGTTTTTATTCTTACACAGATTGAGACACAGAGAGATGTTGTTCCTTCGTATCCCTCGCCCTGCATTACAGCATAAACCTCGAGATGGATGTCTTGCATACCTACCAGAGTGTGCCAGCAGCTCCACAAAGACAACAATGGCTTCCCAGACTCTTAATCATGCTCCTAATGGGTGTGTGGGAGGAAAATGTGACATGCCATGCTATGGAACGAAAGCCTAAAGTTTCAGCTTTTTTATTTTCCATAAAGAGACTGGGCTGGGAGGATTCCAGAGACAGGGTTACATGAATTTCGTACAAGATGAAGAGTACTTGATGTGGCTCTCACATACTGGGTCACAGAAAGGTTATGAGCAAAATCCTGACCTTCAAATTAAACTTCATGTCGCTGCCGCTGGACTACCCCCTGAAAACTCGGCTTGTTTGCCACAGCAAAAAATGTGATCGGCTCCTCCCCAACACAATGTTCCTGAGAGAGAGATCAGAAGTACTTCAGGCTGGAGATGGGGGAGGCATGGGAAGGGACCCAGGGAGGAAGGGAAGACATCTGTGAAAGCTGGGAAAGGACATGAGGTGGAGCAACGGGGAAGGTGCAATGGCAGAAGCCAGGAAACAATGAGTCTGAGACTGCGGGCTGGCAGCTAGAGAGCCAGCTGTGGGGAACTAGCTCACCATCAGAAGAAGCCACCTATTATGAACCAAGCCTGAAATCTCTAGTTGTGAGTTAAGGACTGGAATAAGGAGAGACTCTTGGCTTACAGATGTCCAGACCAACGGTTCTGTGGGGACAAATAGGGAGAAAGAGATCAGGAAAGCAGCAGCAGGGCTGTTAAGTAATCGAGCACATCTGATCTGTTAACCAGGTGCCTGAAGGAGTTCATATCCCTACTCACTTCACAGAAAGAGCAAGATTCTTACCTCTGCTTGGCATGCAGAAGGTCCCAGGTTCAATCCCCGGAATCTCCAGTTAAAGGGACTAGGCAAGTAGGTGATGTTCAAGACCTCTGCTTGAGACCCTGGAGAGCTGCTGCCGGTCTGGGTAGACAATACTGACTTTGATGGACTGAGGGTCCTTATCAGTATAAGGCACCTTCATGTGTTCATGTGTACCTGAAGCCACTAACCTGGTGTCTAGGTGCCAGTAGTGGAAACAAGAATGGAATGCAGGGGAGAGGGTGTTCCTACCACACGCTGGTTGTACTGATATACAGCCAGGCACACTCAGAATAGTTGTGCAGTCAAGTAGCTTCTGACTCTAAGGCTGTTGAAAAAAAAATTCGCTAAAATTCGGATTCGGCAAAATTTGGCCCGTTTTTCTCTCCCCGGCCGGGCCGCGACTGATTGGCCAGAAGAAGACCCAGCTTGGCCAATGATTGGCCGGGGGAGAATGCTGCTTACTAACCATTTCCTAAATCCTAGTTTGACAGTCTAGTCATTATACCCACACCATAGCGACCCCGCCACTATGACCAATAGTATTATCAATACCTGTATGAAGATTCAGATTCATTCCTTGCTTGGTCCTGCCCATCTCAATACCCAGTGCATGGAGATATATTAGCCTGTGATCTGCAGAAGTCCCCATATCTCCAGGCAATGTGTTTCGAACCAGGGTGTTAAAACCACAAAGAGAACAGGGAGCATAATCCAAACTATCTAGCAGTCAAAGTAGTAAATCTGCAGCTTTCTCATGGTTCCATCGGCAAAATGATTTGTTCCTAAGTGGGGCAGCATGACGTGGTGGCTGGGTACTGTGCATTCTGACATTCTGAGCTAAGAAAAGTTTCCTGTCAGATTCTGCACCAAGAAAAACCAGATTCTGTGACTTGTATAAATTATGCAAATGAAACCAGATTTCCCTTTTTTCCAGTCTGTAGGTTGGATCCACTGAAACATTGTTGAGCAACATATTGTGGGTATGAGTAATGTTTGGAGTGGGGCTGTGGCTCAGTGGTATGCAACTGCTTGGCATGCAGAAAGTCCTAGGTTCAATTCCTGGCATTTCCAGTTTAAAAAGGACCTGGCAGTAGGTGATGCACCTCCACTGGAGACCATGGAGAGCTGCTGCCAATCTGAGTAGACAATACCGATCTTGATGGACCAGTGGTCTGATTCAGTATAAGCCAACTTCATGTGTTCCACTTAATTCCATGGGGGCAGCATTTCAGGGGACATATGGGGCTGCAGTGGGAGGGGGAGGAGAGAAAATCGCACTCTTTGGGCAGAAATCCATCCATGGAAATGCTCCAGTGGATAGTTCTGCCAGTTTGTTCTGCCAGTCATGAACAAGAGCAAGACGCTAAAGCTACACCTTAACAACATTCACTGGATATTCCATTCATGCCCCTGGGATGACTGACAGGATCAAAGTGCAGGTACAACTCCCAGCTTCTCATATGAGTGTGGTATGCAGATTCCTTGTCCATGAAGCTGCCTTATCCTGAACCAGACCCTTGGTCCATCAAAGTCAGTATTGTCTACTCAGACTGGTAGCGGCTCTCCAGGGTCTCAGACAGGGGTCTTTCACATCACCAATCTGCCTAGTCCCTTTAACTGGAGATGCCGGGGATTGAACCTAGGACCTTCTGCATACCAAGCAGCCCCTCCATTACATTACTAGTCCACACAGAAATGCAACAGGTAGATGCACAAGTCATTCACATATCCACTTTGTCTCACTCATTTAACATTTGCTTCTCTAGCTCAAAGTACATCATTTTGCTATGCCCAAGGAGATCTCCCCTGAACCCCTGTATTTGCAGGTTAATGAGACTGAGTCCTCCCAAGGAGGCAAGCTAGGCTTCTACTGATGTACTCAATGATCATTGCAAAGCATTCTTTCTACCTTCAAACCACTTTGGTGGGGGCATTTCTAGAAATGTGTAATATCTCCGTGAGACAGAGAGAGTCGAACTGTGTCATTTATTACAATCAGTTCTTTCTTTGAAAACAAAAACAGTCTTTCAACGCTGCTGTAGGACTGAAGACAAGTGACATCATTTACTGGATACAACTACGACCACCTTTTTATAAAGGTTTTTTTTTCATTAGTGGGGAAAAAAGAATATTCTATAACATTTGAAAGAAACTCATTCTTAGTTCTTTAATCGTTATGAATGCACCAAGGACTGGGTAAAATAAGGCAAATTAAATGAGATGTGTGTGTGGGGGGGTTGTCAGATGCTGTGCTTTTCTGTGAGGCCTGGAAGAAGTCTGAGACGCAGAATCCATTTCACCAGTTGAAGACGGCCTAATAAAGAATACAAAATCCCTCAGGGCTGATTCAAGCCACCAGTTTGGAAATTGGAAAGAGAAAACGTCACAAAAGTAATTTTACCACATCAGGCTATTATTGTCACAAAGCCGCTGCAGTGTGTTCTGTCTTCTAGCATGACAGTTTCTCAAGTTCCAAATCATTTTTTTTCATTGACCCTGCCTTTATTTAACATTTGGGTTTCATGTAGTAGATTGGCACTTATTCAGGTTATGATTAATTGAGTTTATTAATCACATATTAATTCCAGCCTTCCTCCAAGAACTTAGGGCAGAATACATTCAGTACTTGCTCCGTAATAAACACAAGTGGGATGCTGGAATGGCTTCTACTACTCCCCCCCACACACAACCAATAAGTAGGTTTTCAGGGTTGTTGTTGTTTAGGTAACCTACACCCACACATGCTTTCTCTGTTGGATTGGGGTCTTCAGTTTAACTGATGTAATTAGTAAGTTAGAACAGAAGCTACCAGGCCATCTTTAAAATAACAAGATCTGACAGTTACGAAGCCGGAGTTACTCAATGACATTTTCCACGTTTGCAGAACTGGGTATTAACAATAGTGGTGTGGTTGGTATGACAATAAAACAAAGGGTATTAAAAATAGGACACCAAAAATACAAGAATTTGTATTATATTCAAACAGTCACAATATGTTCTTTCAAAGGAAAAGCCCTCCATCAAATCCATATTCCTCTATTTGTACTGATTTCTTTATAGCCCATCTCTCACGTTTTTATCCTACCCTTCAGCTCTCACAACAGACAAATGCATATCCCTTCAAACATAAGCAAAATCTGCTCAATTCCAGGAAGAAAATAGGATATTTTTCAAACTATGTTGAAAGTTGTCTCTAATTTCAAAACAAATAAGTGCTCAAATCTTACAAATAATAGAAAAGATCCTCACAGCATAATATATAACAAACTTCTCACTCATCACTGTTTATTTTTACCATAATGCTTTTCGAGTCAACAGGACTCGCTCATATATTTTTCATTTCGAGAATGCTCCATAGGTTATGGAGCATTGATGTGCATGCACCTGCCCACACACCACAGGTATAACATAGTATATGATATATTCATGATATTCCCCATTACTATTTATGGATGTGGAAGTAGGACAATGAAAAAAGCTGACAGGACGATAAATTATCCATTTGTAATGTGGTGTTGAAGAAAAGTTTTATCGATAGCATGGATTGCCAAAAAGACAAATATGGGGATCTAGATCAAATCAAGGCTGAACTCTCCCTAGAAGCTAAAATGACTAAACTCAGGCGACCATACTTTGGTCACATCATGAGAAGACAAGACTCACTGGAAAAGATAATAATGCTAGGAAAAGTTGAAGGAAGCAGGAAAAGAAGAAGACCCAACATGAGATGGATCGACTGAGTAAAAGAAACCACACCCCCATTAACGATATGATTTTTTGAGGTAATTAATTCATAGGGTCACCATAAGTCAGAAGTGACTTGATGGCACCTAACGCACATACAATTCATAGGTCCCCATAAATCAGGCTCATAAGACACACATATACATAAACATGGGTTGGATCCAGACTAAATTTTCCACTGATGGATGGGGAGGTATAATTTCTCCCCATTCCCCCTTCCTGCTGCAGACCCCTTATTTGCTTTTCATGCCACTCCTGAAGGAGTTTTCTAGGAGTCACATTTCAGGGAGATCATTGAGCTACAGCGAAAGAGGGAGACAGGAAAGTTCTGTTTTGCTGTCTTCTGTTAGAAAGAAAACTGGGGCTTTTGTACATCCTCCTGATTTTCTTGGGAGTCGATCCGCAAGCATTGGAAATGATTTGGGCACAGTTCTTCTGCACGTCTGCCTCTCTCTCTCTCTCTCTCTCTCTCTCTCTCTCTCTCTCTCTCTCTCTCTCTCTCTCTCTCTCTCTCTGCATTTTCACAGTAGTGGAGTCGGTTTATATTCTTCTGCACATGCCTTAAATAATAAGGATTTTAAAAGGAAGGTGTTGTCATGATCAGTGACATCACAGCATCCCCCTCCCTTTTGCACATACTTATATCATTATCATGGCTGCATTATTTTCAAAAGCAACACTAAAATATTGATATACCATTGCAATGTTAGGTCAAGTAGGTTCTCTGAATTCCCAGCTTTCATTAAAAAAAAAGTCTCTAGGCTCTTCCCTCATGGAGATATAAGGAAAAAGACATATTTCCATAAGGGAAGAGGACTTACTTAAAAAATGAAAACTGGGTTTTCAGAGAACCCGCTAAACCTATCATTACAATGCTATATCAATATACTGATATTTTAGTGCCATTTAAAAAACAAAAACAAATATGAAACCACTCATCTTCAGGGCCAGGGGGAAGAAAAGGAAGTGGTTTGATGACGACGACAGTCCAGTCATCGAAAAGTGGGCTGGAGGTGGGTGTGAGTGAGAGGGACAATGATAAACAACAGAAACATTACGCACAAAAAAAAAGGCAAGAAGATCAGGGTAAAAATGGTGTCAAAAAAAGGGGGGAAACGAAGTGAAAACTAAAGGTACAAAAATATGTGCAGAAATCAAAAACCAAATCAGTATGGAGCCAGAACTGACAACAAAAAATGGTAAAAAGCCCTTAGTCTGGATCCAACCCCATTTATGTCCATGTAATACACACATAGCCTGTGACATAGATTGTGTCATATATTTGATAGGAAATATTTTAGATCTTATATATCTGGTTCCCTACCATACATCTAAGATTCTAAGACTGGAGAAAATGTAAACCCCCCTATAGAAATAAGCTGATGTGATTCATTGAGTGGTCACAGCTGAGACCTGCTTCACACATTTGCAGTCACACAGGATCTGCTTATTTATGGTGTGGTCTCAACCATCAGGAGGTCTTTCACATTCACTTGACGGCCCAGCAGGAGGTGGGATACTGGCTTGCATCCTGCAAGCTTTTCCACTGGCACAGGAGGGAAGAGAGGTCCCCTTCTGACACCAGAAAAAGGCTATCCTGGGGGTTGTGGTACCCTTTTAAACAAGGGCACGTAGGATAATGGCTACAGTAAGGAGGGTAACTGGAAGAGACCAACCTGAAAACCTGGCAAGATCCAGTCCACAAGGTGGGTGAGAATTACCCACTCAGCCAGACCCCCACATGGTCACAGTTAGGGCTGTCGATTCGGTTCATCCCGAACCAAAAACAGCCGAATTTTCCCTGATTCGGCGGTTTTTAGTTCGGATGGAACCGAACTCAAAAAAGGCGGGAAAATGGGGAGCCGGATTCAGCAAATTTGGGGTGTTCGGCGAATAAATTCAGCAAATTCGGGGTTCGGCGCAGCAGCATAACCGTCAGTTAGTAAGCAGCATTCTCCTGCAGCCAATCAGTGGCCAAGCTGGGTCTTCTTCTGGCCAATCAGTTTGAGCAATTGAGTGCATGAGCCCAGCTGCTGCACGTCCCGGGAAAAGAAAGAGTATCTGTTTGTGTGTGAGAGAGAAATCCCCATGGGGGGGGTGCTTGTGCACATTCGCTCCTTTCTGTGGCTGCAGGGGGCGCATTTTGGGGGGTAGAGTCTCCAAACCTTCAGAGGAGCTTCAAAGGACCCGTCTTGCGAGACCCCCCAAGTTTTGTAAACATTGGGTCAGGGGGTCTCGAGATATGGGGTCCCCCTCTTTTCCCTATTGGGATGAATGGGATCAGCCAATCCTGTGTGCATCTCGAGAGCGGCAAATCCAAGGCAAAACCTCCCGTGCTTAAATGGAATCGTATTGGATTATCCAGTCCTCCCAGTCCCTCCTGATGGAACAGAAGACATCCACAGTAAGACCCCTTTTGGGGCTTTAATCTATCATTTTTCTCCTGTGTGTGTGTGTGTGGGGAAAGCAGAGTCTGTGTGTGTGGGGGGAGGGAGCAGTTTCTGTGGGTGGGGGGGAAACCAAAGGGGGCTTTTCCCCATTCTGTCTGGGGGTGTGTGTGCCCCCTCAAGTCTCTCTCTCCATGGTTTGGGGGGGGGGGTTCAGTTGTGTGTCCTCAGGTTTTCCCTCATTCATAAGATCGGTTAGGTCTGTTTTGATGATTGCTCAAAAATTGTTTTCAAATTATGACTTAAAGAATGCATTTTCCTGGTCCCGAGTCCGATGCAAAAGGGGAAATTCCACCCCCTCCTGCTCCTGATGCTTAGCTAGCATGCCTCTGTCCCTTTCCATGGTTTGCAAACTCCCAGGCATCAGGTGTTGCTTTGCATGGTTGCAAACGTGAAGGTTTGCATGGTTGTGTTGCTTTGCATCATGGTTTGCAAACTTCTTCGCACCTGCCCTGCCCTTGCTCCTCACAGCTCAGCTGTTTGTCGGGGCTGGGAGCTTCGAGTGGGCGGCAAGCTCTGCTAATTGCAAATGCACATTAAGGAGGGGGGACCCCTTTCGGGGCCCATATCTCAGCCCCCGCTGATCCAATCTTTACAAAACTTGGGGGTTATTGCAAGAAGGGTCCTTTGAAGCTACGCTGAAAGTTTGGAACCTCTACCCCCAAAAATGCCCCCCCAGAGCCGCGGAAAGGTGCGGTTGTGATTTTAATGGCTTTATTCGGCCGAATTTTTCACCGAACTCCGGACCTCATGCTGAATTGCAGGGACCCGAAGCGGGGGAGTTCAGACTTTGGCATTTTCCGAATAACAACAGGCCGAATTTTGCCGAATCCGAATTTTACTGATTTTTTTTTCAACAGCCCTAGTCACAGTATTGTACAGCTGGAAGGAGTTCACATGGAAGCTGTATATGTATGTTGTTGGCCTGGTCTGTGAGTTTTCACTTTTGTACAGTACAGGTAACTAAGGTTGTTTATGCATGGGTACTTTCACTCACGTTTGCCCCTGGTCTGTCTCGGTTGTTCTTTAGAGTTATGCATGAGTTTTCCAGCCATTCAAGATGACCTTGCTGCCAGCCCTCACAAATCCTGGGACTTCTCGTTTCTCTGTTAACCCGATTCTTCCCTCTCCCCTGAGTTCAGCCCAGGTGAAATCCTCATGCATAAGGCAAAGTGTGGGACATGCAAGCTTGGTTTCTCTCACAGCCAATTACAAACCAGCATGTAAAGAGGCGGGGATTCAAATGCTTCCTGCTACCTCAAAGCTCTTTCTGAGCAGAAGAAAGGCTTTTTAAAACCAAGGCTGGATTCCCCACCCCTTCAGATTGCTCCAATTTTTTTTTTTGTTTTTTTGCTCTTAAAATGCTTTTTTTATGCAGCAATTTGGTTTTGGGGGGAATTTTCTCTTACAGTAAGCTCTACAAGAAGTCAATTACAAAGCAGCATTTAAAGGGGCGGGGACTTGATTCGAGCTTGGAGACTGCTGGTGCACAGATTCCCAACAGGAAAGTGTGGGTCCAGCGAGCAACGACCCTCAGGTAAAACTCCCATGCATAAATGACCATAATCTCAGGTGACGTATTGATTCTCCTCATGGTCTGAAGGTTATCTTTTGTGTGCAAATAATCACTGGATGTTGCAGTTACATTAGTCCTGTTAAGACATTCAAAGTGCATATGGTGTGCATGTAGAGGAGAGAGGAATTGTCTCTGCTGGCTTTCCCCCTCTGAGCATCTTATCTGAAGGGAGCCCTAGGTGCACAGAAGTGTATCTGCATACGTTTTGTCATGTGATTGGAAGACTGCTTTTCCCAGCTGTACATACAAAGCCTATGAAGAGAACCAGTGTGGTATAGTAATTAGTACTGGGTTAGACCCAGGTTCAAATCCCCACTCTGTCATGGAAGCTCACTGGGTGACCTTGGGTTATCACACTCTTTCTTAGCCCAACCTACTTTATAGGGTTGTTGTTATGAGTATAAAATGGAAGAGGGCAAAAGTATGTTGACAGCTGCTTTGGGTCCTTAACAGAAAGAAAACAGGATATAAACAAACAAACATAGGAAGGACTTCCTGTAGACCATCATCTTCACATATGGATTATTCACGGGTGGGAACTATAATTCCACTTCTGTCTTCGCATGAAGACTTGTACATATTTTAAACAACTGAAGGAGGCTGAACAGGTACACATATCTACTCACTCTGTGTTAGTGTGCATCTTCCAAGATAAGTAAAAGATTACTCAACCACTAAATATGTAGGGATCAGTCTTTTAATCTGAGTCCTCCCCAATGGTTGGCATCTAGTGAACAACACTGAGAAGATCCTAGTGATACTTTGCTTCAACAGAAGGCTTTAGAACCATATGAATAATATATATCATGGCAGCTTCTCACCATAATGAAGATGAATAATTCTCTTATTAAAATTATCACTCACACCTGGATGTGTTGTAACAACACCAATGGAGAATTTGCACAGGTGCCGTTGCAATTAAAAACGTTATCATGTAACATATTTGCTAATGTTCATTTACCATGTTTAAAGAAAACATAGACAATTTCTTGCCGCACAGAAACCAGATGTAGTTCATTAAAACAGTTACTTAATTACAGCCTAGCTAATTCAACAGTAGGCATTAGGCCAATGGTTTCTAAATGGGGAACCGTAGAGCTGAAACAAGTGATGGAAAAATACATCCAGAACCACCAACTTCAGACATTTCCCCCCCCCTTAGATTACCACAAGCCCAAAGCTCATATTTCATAGCCCCAAATTCAAAATTTGGCATAAAAACTGGATACCAGTACTAGTTCTGGGGTCTCCAGCCATTTTCAGCAGCTAATGCAGATGATAAAGGGTTCATATAATCACTGGGTTCCTCTGTATCATCCCTAAAGCATCCTCAAAATAAGTTCCCCCTTTCACAGGACTCTTTAACCCCTTGCCTTTAACCCACCACTGTTCCCCCAGTACTGATAGCCATTAATTCCTTTGCCACCTCTTGATATGTGACCTACTTTATAGACAATTCCCAAGTGGTGAGAAGAATTTTGCTACATTCCTACTTCCCAAAAATGTTTGATCTGGTAGAGATGTGTTACAAAAATCATCTCTTCTCTAAATGATATAGTCATCCATTTATTAAACACTGACAATTGTACCTGGAGGTCAGAGGTCTATGTATCAGCTTTTCAACCATGTATTTAATAACAATTGGTTTCACTTTAAGCTTGGTGTTTGTACTTTCAAAAGACAAAAGCCATGTAATAACTTTTATTAAGACCAACCAAAATATTGTGGTGGGTTATTTTGGTCGTTCTCAATAAAATATATTGCTTGGTTTTGGTTTTTAGGGTTTGCTGAGGACTAACATGACTACCAGATTTTTTACATACTTGTAAATGTTTCCATGATCTTTCTCCAAGAGTCCATTCTTTTTCTACAAGCTCCTCCTTCAATCTGCCATTCAACAGGTCCCATTGCTTTCATAAAACCAAAGATTATTACCTTCTCTTTCCCTCTGCATTTCTAGACTTTCCCTGGAACGCCCTTCCTCCTGACATTGAAATCTCTTAAACCTGACACTGAAATCTCTTTTTACATTTAAGCACCAACTTAATGTTTGTCTCTTTATTCTGGTTTTCTGTGACTGACTTTCCTATCTGCCTGATGTGTTTTGGTTTGCCCTTTAAATTGTAAGACCACGGGCAATCCATTTTGTTTTTACATGTTGGACACAGTCTAGCAATGTTTAGGTATGTGTGGGATAAATAAATAATGTACCCACAGCAAAATCGATGCTTCTGCTGTGGTTGGTCAGCAATATTGCATCAAGTGTGTATGCATATTTTTGTTCCTCTCCACACTGAGGAGAACCATGTGTAAAGCTGCCCTAAAATGTATCCCAACAGCTGCACAATCCAAGTTCACAGCCATTGATTCACAAGCTACTGGGCTAAGTGGCTGCATTTCAGCTGCAATTTCCATCTTTACAAATGAGTAAGAGTAATACTAATGGTCCACCTACCTCACAGGGATGTTGTGGGATTAATGAGATAATAATTGTCTAGTGCTCAGATACTTAAAAGGGAATAGAAGTGCTAAGAACATTTACAAGGTTATGGAGGAGCTTTTTAAATGGAAGATTAACAGTAAGCTGACAGGGACAAAGTAGCACGTCATTTGGGCTGAAACATCCCCTTAGGGATGAAGTTATTAAAACAGGAATTATATAAGAAAGAGGTTGACAAAGTGCAGGCCGGAATTTACAATGAAAAGGGAGGCGGGGAAAGCTTTGGATAGTCTGGTAATTTACCAGAAGAAGAGATCTGAGGGCGAAACTCTAGTTAAGCGACACGTTCAGACAAAGTCAACACAGCAAAGGTCAGTTTTGCTGAGCACATACAAACACAATTCCACTGATATCGACCCTCCATTGTTGTAATAAGCCTATTTGGGTTAGGCCCACATTAGCTATTATCTCTGGAATAGCTGCATTTTCTTAGGGGTCTGAATATTCTCCCTATGCCGCTGTCAGACCATTATCTATTCAAGGCTCATGTGACTGTGGCTCTTCCTCCCTGCACGGGTGGCAGATTGGTTAAGAAAGTCCACTCCTGGACACTAGTGCATGCCAGAATGCACTGAGTGTCTCTTGACACCCTGGTGTAGGCATGGAATAGGAGGCTTCTAGGGACAATATGCAGAGTTGTTCCCAGTGCACTCTTCCACCCAGAAGATAGGATCTGGCTGCATGATTTACTGTGGGGATAAGTGAACTCAAGAGGGCTGGAAGATGAGTAGGCTATTGTTAGCTGAAAACTCAGATCAAGCCTGACAGAAAACAGTAACATCTTATCAGGTGATGGCAAGAAAGAGATGTTACTTTTAAATAATCACTGCATCATCTGAATCACATCCAAGATAATTATTCAGGGTGTTTGGGCCTTTAGTGACTTCAGGAACAGGGTCTCAAAGGAACGGATTAACAGTTGTGATGTTTATGTATGATTCTTTCCTGATAAAATCTCTCAGGGTTGTTCTTACTTGGACTTCAGGTGAGTAATTGAACAGACAGTAGAATAGTCTGGTGTACCATCTAGAAGCTGGGTACCCAAGGTTGGGTGAAAAGAAAAACCTGTTTGTATTTGTATTCATTATTGTATTTCTGTGTATGTGTGCAGGCTTAAGAAAGGGTTTTAATTAACCACTGATGAAGGCCTCATAGGCCGAAACGCGTTTGGTATGTGGTTACAGTCATCAACCTCAGGATATGCCATTGTGCTGTTTTAATGCTTTTAGGTTGGGTTTTATTCCCCTTTTTCTTCCACAATGGTGTACCATCTGGTCCATATATAGATAACATCAGTTTTTTGATGTCAACATGATTGTGAAGGCCAATTTGTAATCTTGATCATTGTCCAGCTTGGCTAGGGAAGTCATGCCAGAAGAAGGTGAGGGAGCCATTTAAGAATACTGTTAGTAACTCATTGAACAAAGATGTTATTCCTAGGACACTGAAGGAGTCAATTATTTGCCCACAGTAGGAACCTACCTTAGACAAAATAGATGTTAATTATTGACCTGTATTAAACCTGCCTTTTTGGAGGGAAAGTGATAAAGAGTGGAAGAGGAACTTCCAGGTTTCTTGTTTCAGGCCTGGCTATGGTACAAGAGATGACATTCATTTTCCTGGCTGAAAACTATTGGGAAGGGTTAATGGCTCAGTGCTGGAGCATCTGCTTTCATTGAAGAAAACCCCAGACTGCATCTTCAGGATCACTAGTTTAAAAAAAATTAGATAGTAGGTGATGTAAAAGAACTTCATGGGGCCCTAGAGAGTCACTGCCAGTCAAAATAGAGACTATTAACCTTGATAGGTCACCATAAGGCAGCTTCATGTGTTCAAGATCACTGTTACTGCTGTTAGCTCTTTTGGAGGCCTTTGACATAGTTGATCATTTGATACTGATAAAATATGTGGAACTGGAAGTAGGATTGAGAAGAACAATATTAAAGGAGTTTAAATCTTTTCTTGTTGGCCTTGCTCAGAAGACTGGGAATCAACAAGATGGGATCTTTCTTGCAGGGAGCTGTGAGGTATGTATTGTTCCCAATGCTTTGAGCAGCCTTTGGGAAAGTTTAGCTTCAGAGATGGGTATCATCAATATTTGGATGACACTCAACTATGTATCTTTTTCTCTAAGCCATGAGGCAGGCATCTCTGTCTTGGGCCAGTGTTTATCAGCCATGATGAAGTGGCTGAGGGCAAACAAAATGAAGTTGAGTCCTGACAAAACAGGGATAATGCTGAAGTCCTGGAGGGTACAGTGCCCATCACGTTTGATTACCTTTGTCTGACTCTATTAGGATATTAGAAGAGATGTTGGATCCTGCTGTTTTGAGGGAGAAAAAAGGTTAATGCAGTGGCAAAAAATGACTTTGTATCTCCTTCTAACCCTTTGTTTGGATTCAGTCTGGTCCTTGCCACAGTAAAGTTATGGCCAGACTATGGTAATGTACTCTACATGGGGCTGTCCTTGAAGATGATCCAGAAATTTCAGCTGTATTTGTTTGTTGTCTCAAGGGAATCATTGGTGAGAGGGCAGTAATTCACATATTATATCTGTGTTAAGAATATCGCTCTGGCTGGCTGTTTGTTTGGCTCCATTTCAAGGTGCTGGTTATGGTCAATTTATAGTTTTAGGACCCACATATCTGCAGGACCATCTACACTGGGACTTAAAAAGCACTAAAATGCACTACTGAACCCTTCTCTGACACTTAGAAGAGCAGAGGAACAGAAGGAGGAGCTGGAGGACTCTGTAATAATCTGGGGACCGGACTGTAACAGTTCATTCCTGAATCTTTCGGCAGCTGGGGACAGCATGGCCGAGGCACCTCCAAAGAGGTGCCCCGGCCTCGGAAAGGCTTCACCAGGCCTCTGAAACAGCAAGGCTACACCAGGAAAAACCTGGAGCAGCAATGCTGTTGCTGGAGGGGGTGTTCCCAGCCTGAAAGAGGTCAGCTTCGCCCCCAGGACACCATGGGAATGCCCCCAGGACAACAGCATGGGGACTTGTGCCAGTGGGACGGAGGCGGGATGCAGTTTAAGGGGTAAACTGGTGACATGATTCGTATAGTTACTTACTCCAGAAAATGGAAGCAACCTTGTGTTTTAAGTCAACTCGAGTGAAATCTGAACAAGAAGCTGATAAACTAAAGCAAGCCTCTCAGTGAAAACAAGTATCCAGCATTTTGAAGTGAATTTAGTGTTACCATCTGAAAACAACCAATCCTCTCTTATACATATATTTAAGTGTGAAGTACCTACTCTTTATTAGTTTATGACCAACCTATTACTGTTCTGAAACCAAGTTTGCCTGTTTAAATCCACATCCTATGTTGCTGTTATTAATAAAATATGTTGCTTTGAACTTTTACCTCACCAAGCATCTGTGTGCCATCAATTTCTGACAGACATCATTTCATTGAAAGATCATTCACCCTTCGATCCGTGACAGTAACTGAATCTCTCCATAGTCTTATGCATTTTCTCCCAGAACTAGTGTTGTGTAATGGCTAGAGTGTTGGTCTAGGACCAGGAAAATCCAAATTAAAATCCCCGCCAAGCTCACTGATTGGCCGTTGATCCACCACTTTTTTTCAACCCAGCCTATCTATGTAAGCTTCTCTAAACTCCTTGGAGCATCCTGTTCTGGAGACTAAATAGTGATTTTGAGGGTGAAGCATGTAGAGTGGTCCTAATGTTAAATGCTTTTTAAATTATCCAAATCCAGAAGACTTCGAGGGTTTTTATTTTGTTTTTTTGTAAATCATTTTTTTTAGGCAAAGCTAAATGAGATTAAAGATTTGATCAGGAAAGGGTCTCAAGGATTTGGCCAATTATCCTTCAAAACATACTCGCATTTAGTTAAGCCCAGCATTTCCCCATGCCCTAAATTAAAACATGCTCCCACCTGTCTGCCTTTCTGGTTGCATTCTGTTGTTGGATTTTGTTTCATTTTTTTTAAAAACAACAACAACACTGGTTGTCCGCAAATTTAGTAAGATGTTAAAAGGAAGGTTTGAAAGATGGAGATTTTTATTAGTGCAGATATACAGCATAACTCGATTCTGTTTTTACAAGCAAATGTCATTGTTGGTATACATCGTCCGCTGAAAAGGATGTCAAGGTTGGAGAAAGAGGAGACACTTTAAATTAATGATTAATAATCAATACGTCTGCTGCTTCCCTTTTCATTATTATTCCTCAAAAAGATTGACTGAATTATTGATACCTTCCAAAAAGAAAGCAAGTACTACAAAACTAACCTTATGTTACATAAAGCTATACATGATGAAGACTCTCTCTGAAGGGAATATCCTCACCATAGCTTGGGTTTTCAGACATCTGTCCTTCAGACACATTTATCTTTCAAAGAGATGGGTATATTGGCATTGGTAAATATCTACTTTTAAAGAGAAAAGTTGGAAAAGAAGATTGAACTTACGATTGTAACAGTGCATTCCTGAAGGGGGGGAAATGCTCTTAGGAGCTGGCGTGGCCCATACGCTGATGTCCGTGCCACTTGCGCTGTGCAAATTGGCATGGATGCCAGCGTTGGGCCACTTGTGCCAGTCCCCTTGGACCGTGGTGGCAGCAGCACAGCCCTCGGATGCCGGTGTGGCCTCCCGCCACCCTTCTCCTGGCACAGCTTTCTCGTGCCGGTGTCCCAGTAGGCATTCCCGGGGTGGGGTGGAGCTGCCGTTAGGCAGATTCCTAACCCCTTTTGTGCTGGGAACACGCCATGCAATGGCATTGATGCACCACCATTTTTGGTGGCACGGCATCGCTGTTTGCAATGGAGCCTTTTTCCCATTTGAGGGTTTTAAAAAATGTAAAACCCTTTTTTTCCCTGCAGTGGCTGCAAACCCTCTGTGGAGGCACCACGTCTTCCCCGGCAGTGGCGAGTTTCAAGAATGGGCTGTAAGACACTTGGTTGATTTTACTGTTAAAGGGTAGAAATGAGGATGAAACCTGGTCACTTCCTGAATACACTGGGTTAAAATTCAGAGTCACTAGTAAATGTCTGTATTTTTCTGACATTTGCTTCTGATCTCTTAAAATTAGAAGAAACCAGGAAACATAACTATTCATCATAATTTTAAAAATCTACAATAGCATGCCTCTATAGGGTTGGATCCAGCCAATGTTTTCACCCAATCTCACCTAATTCTCCTCTTTACTATGGCCCCTTTCCTGCATATTTTTATCTTTCCAGATTTCATGCATATCTTATGCTCACCAGCATACTATTTTTGATCTCCCTGTTTTACCTGCAGAAAAGCTGACTGGATCCAATCCATTAGATAAATATTATGGGTTGGAGCTCATCAAATAAATCCCCATGTCCAGGGGGGATAATTTGTGCTGATTCCTTCCTCCCACAACAGCCCTGCAGTTCCCCTCTCATGCTGTTTCTGGGTTCTCCTGTACCCATAGAGCAGCATTTCAGGGAACATTTAGGGTTTCAGTGGGAAGAGGTACAAATCATAGAATTATACAGTTGGAAGGGACAACCAGGGTCATCTAGTCCAATCCCCTGCACAATGCAGGAAATTCACAACTACCTCCCCCCCCACGCACACCAGTGACCCTCCATGCCCAGAAGATGGCAAAAAAAAAAAAAAAAAAAAAAAAACCACCAGGAACCCTGGCCAATCTGGCCTGGAAGAAAATTGCTGACCCCAAAGTGGCAGTATGCTTTCCCCTGGGCATGTAAGAAAGGGCAACGGGAGCCAAACACTGACATAACCCTTCCTGCCCTCCTCTCATGATCTGCCTTAGTTCACAGAATCCGCACCATCCTCTATATGACACCCCTTCAAGTACTTGAAGATGGTTATCATATCACCTCTCAGTCTTCTCTTCAGGCTAACCATACCCACCTCCTTCAACTTTTCCTCAAAGGACTTGGTCTCCAGACCCCTCACCATCTATGTTGCCCTCCTCTGGACACGTTCCAGCTTTTCTACATCCTTCTTAAATTGTGGTGCCCAAAACTGAACACAATGAGGTCTAACCAAAGCAGAGTAAAGCAATACCATCACTTTGTGTGATCTAGACACTATACTTCTGTTGATACAGCCCAAAATCACATTTGCCTTTTTAGCTACCGCATCACACTGCTGACTCGTGTTCAGTGCTTTTGAATCTCTCACATGCTTATGGGACAAAAAGTTTAAAACTTCCCTTCTCTCTATGCCATAGACCCAAGAGCTAAACAACCCAGAATCTACAACTAACCAGACACTGCCAATGGCCTACATAAAAACCTATTATTGTTTCTTAAAAGATACAAATCATTCACCTGACAAAGGTGTTTAGAGGTATTGTAAAGTAAGACAAGATCTTGTCCTCAGTAGCCATCCAAAGTTGAAAGAACCGAGCAAGGGCTTAGCAGGAGATCCAAAATTCACCTATAAAATAAGGATCACATTGCAATCTATTTCCAGTGATGATAGAAAAAATAAATGAGAAAATACATTAACTGCTCTGAACAATATCATTATTCCCATAGTTTGGTTCCCCAGGATGGCTAGTCAGGTTTAATTTGTACATTTCCCCTTTTATCCAATTCTGATAACTCTGCCCCTTTTCAAGCTGGCTCTGTCTTCTGCTACTGCTACTACTTAATATTGTCACTAACTTTGCTTTCTGGAAAGAATCACCACCCAAAAAGGAATTGTCATGTTGGAAACACATATGTCCAAACACAATGATACTTTTTGTGCTAATAAATGGACCATCTGCTAATATAATATTTCACTTATGGTGGTGCCCTCCTGGTGGTACCATAAGATAAATCCTACAGTGTCTTTAATTAACAAGAGAAAGCAGAAACAAATCTCAGTGGGATAATAATATTTATGGCCTTAAAAGGAAGAAAATAAAGAAAGGGAAAAATGTAGGCCAGTTTAGGAAAAATTAATTACAATAACATTTTCACACATTTTGAAATCACATAAAAGATGCTGGTCAGATGGCTTTGGAAGAGGAGTCCTGGCTACAGTGTCGTCATCAATGTGAAGGTCATCTGTGAGATGTCTCAGTGGTGGAACACCACAGAAAGCCCCAAGTTTAGGCTCTGGCATCTCCAATGAGAAGATCTCAGGTAGTAGATAGTGGGGGAGATCCCTCTCTGCATGAGACACTAGAGGACTACTGCCAGCCTGAGCACACAAGATTAAGCAAACTGGGCTGATGATCTGACTCCATGTGAAATGTTTACTGAAGCATTTTAGAAAGATGCTAGAAACCTACTTCATGCAAAGTAAACAAAGTTATCTTCATATCTTATTAGGTATATTGCTGGGTGCAATCCCATCAGTCCAGTGCTGCATATCACAAATCAAACTGCACAGGAGACCACAATTCAGCAACAATAGTACAAAGTCCAATGGTGTAGCATGGATATTCTTCGGCATTCTCTGGCTTGGGACCTTCATCTTTTTTTGCCGGGGATTGGTTCTTGAGTAGGAGTGAAATTCAGGGGTTTTTGGGGGGTGCTATCAAGTCACATCTGACTTACAGCAACCTCTGGTGGGGTTTTCAAAACAAGAGAAGTTCAGAGGTGGTTTGCCACTGCCCACCTCAATGTCATAACCCTGGTATTCCTTGGAAGTCTCCCATCCAAATACTTGCTAGGGTTGACCCTGCTTAGCTTCTGAGATTTGACAAGATCAGGTTTAGGGATAAAAACTGATATCAGGCAGTAATTATCTTGGGTGAGTCCATAGAATTGCTGACTTCCGTGTAATTCTGGGGGAGTTCTTCAAAGTATGTACAGACCACCATCCCCCAACAGCCATTTTTAAAAAAACAAACCCTCAAGCAGAAGGTCTTTTTTTGCGTGTTACAGGAATGTTCCCTCATCTGTCCAGATAATGTCTAATAAAGGAGAAAAAGTTAAGAAAATAATTTGTAATCAACAAAAAGTGAATTATTTTTACAAGAATTGATAAATCTATACTAACACTGTAGATATTACCACACGGGGAATAAAATTATTTCAGATTTCCTCCTCCCCCAGCTCTATGTATTTATATTACAGTTTCAAAATTGAATTTTCCAGCCAACCTGCCACTAAAATAGAGAACAATGATGACATACAGTATTTCTTATTATCTTTGACCACAAATTCACACGCTATGAAGCATTAAGCTATTCAGTCTTTTGGAAGCAACTGTTCTTTCTTACCCTGGAATTTTCATGCTACCTTTCGGATTCCTGCATGACAGTTCTCGATATTGTTGCTGTAGTTTCTGATTTATGAATTGCAGGATTGGTTACCTCTTGTAAATTTTCCTCCTGTAATCCCTGCCACTGTTCTCCTGTTCATTATGCAACACCTTCATTTCATTAACGAAAACAAAAATAATTGAATGAAAAAAATAGTTAAGCTTTAATATACAGATGCATTCACATGTGCATACACTTTGCACACACAAACCTACACAAACAGTAACTTATTCCAACTCGGAGAGGGATGTGCAAACACCCACTAATTTGGCCCATGTTCCGCGTGTTCGCCGTAAGCAGGGAGCTGTTTTTTAACAGACACTTTAGAAGCGGCTCCATCCTGCTTGCTGATTCCTTTTCTCATATTCACATGCTACAGTACAGTGTGGATCAGAAGTATTTCACACATGCGCTTCTGCAAACAGCCCAATGGGAGTCCTAGCTGCCCCCTCCCCCATTGACCTGTGTCCAGGGTAGCCCTCCTCACAGTCCGACCCTGTACTCTCTGGCCAGCCCCGACTCACCCGGCAGCCACGGGAAACAGCGGCGAGGCATGTCGCCACAGCAGGAGCACCGTCGGGGCGAGTGACCCCTAGAAAAGCAGCCCGGGAGCAGGCTGGGCTGAGTGCAGCCACTGGCAGCTGGTTCGGGCGGCCAATGGTTTGCCATTGCCTTCCTATGCAGAGTTTCCCTTGGTGGCCTCCTATCCAAGCATCAACCCAGCTCCTGAGATCTGAGGAAGTTGGACTATACCATGATGCCTTCCCTATTTATAGAGTAGGATAGGGCTGCAGAAAAATATAGAATTGACTGCCCCAGTCAGGTTTGTCCTGACAAATTGGTCCTTTTGTTAGAATCATAAGAAATATTTAAGAAACAAGTTCTAATCCTTATTATTGAAGGACGCAATTGCCATATTGGTTTTATTTAGTCTTTCAGTGGTATTAATGAGATCAGTGGGTTGGATCCTATGAACTGTGGGCAAAAAGCATTCATGCTTGTGGATCTTTCCCACCTCCTCCTTTGAAAAGTCGATGCTTTGAATCAGGAGATCACTGTGGATAAATTGTGATGTGGCATAGGGTGCTGTGCGAAGAGGGGGACACTGAGTGACACCATCTTCCCTCTTGTGCTGATGGAGTGTCAGCAGAAGGTCCCGTGGCAGAACAGCAATGCCTCTTGATTCAGGCTCTTCACAGCAGCTCATGCCCTATGGCAGTTTGTTCATAGAGCTACCTATGCCTTTCAGATGCCTCAAAAGTCTGCTGAGACAAAGGAGAAGTGGGAAAGGACTAAACCTATGAGTGAAAGGATGTATGGTTCAACCCACTGATCATTAAATGGTGGTGACAGTGCTTTGGCCTCTCAGAGAAGGGGCTGTGAGAGGTCACAAGTGGTTCTACTAAACCTCAGCAGGAAATATTGCAAAGAACTTGCTATCATCAGTAGGGGTGTGCATATCAGGTATACCGAACTGAAAATAAACCTGGGAGAGGCCTTTTTGGCTTCTTTCGGGTTTAATTTCAGCCAAATATTAAAACTGAGAATCAAGCCTAAGCAGGATAGCCAATCAGCGAAAAAGCCAACTAGGTATTCGGGGTTTTTTTTGGCTTTGGCTTTTCCCTATGGGAATTGTTAATGAGCTCGGGGGGTGGGGGCATTTTTCAAGGTAGAGTCACCAGATTTGCAGCATACCTGCAGGTGACTCTTTGCATGAACCCCAAAGTTTTGGACTGGAGTCCAATTTTATGGGCCCCCGAAGGGGTTCCCCCCTCCTCCATACCATGCTTTTCTATGGAGGAGGGGGCGACCCCTTCAAGACCCCATAAAATTGGACACCCTGTCCCAAACTTTATCAAACTTTGGGATTCATGCAAGAGAGTTCTCCAGATTAGAGGCCACAGCTCCAAACCACCACTCTTAACCACTACACCTGTGAGTCTAGATTAGTGAATCTCTCCTAAGAACCTTTCCACTTTCCATGCAAATAAATTACTTCTGTCAATACTTTCAGCAGGGAGATATTAAGGTGTGACATCTAGGTAGAGGTGGTTGTCAGCAAATTGATGGCTACAAATTGTAATTAAGGAAAAAATAGTGCAAATATATGCAGCTTCATAGCAATCAAAATATATTTTTAGAAGATTTTAATAAATAGCAATTTGGCATAGACCATTGTAATTAATAAAATGTATTTGTGGATTCAGAGGTTTTAAGTACATTGAGTGCCTGCAGGATTGTTTATGGGATCACAGAAATGATAACACCGTAGCCTTAAATAAAATACACTCTGAAGGAGCCATATATGACCTGAAAGTCCTTACTTGGTCACCCTATTAACTTTCTGAGCACCATTGCAAGTGTGTGTCAGCTGCTTAAATTAAGGGAAGTCTAATTAAAATTACACAAATAACAGGTGAGGCAGGTCATCCTCTTTCACCCTAACACCTATATTTCAGAATACTTTACATTTTTCATCAATATAAAACATCCGCATTTCCCTTATGATAGTAACAGTAATCTTGTTAAGAATAGCAATTCTCAGTCCTTCAATTTGCATGAACCAATTTTGGCATCAACCTGCACATTTTATTGATTTTATTTATTTATTTAAAACATTTAGACGCTCACCTTTCTCCCAACAAAGATCCCCACCTATCACGACTGAAATGCTTGGCATGTGGCAAAAATATTAGAAAATACTCTAAATAGTAAGAGAAAGAGAAATGTTAGAGAGTACAAGAAAAGAAAGATATGATAGTCTTACATTTCTTTCTAATGGCTATACATGTCAATGTGTGCATAAATATGTGTGTGTTATGTGCCGTCAAGTAGCTTCCAACTAATGATGACCCTATGACTCCAAAATGTCCTATTGTTAACAACCTTGCTCAGGTCTTGGCAAACAGAAGGCCATGGCTTCCTTTATTGAGTCAATCCAACTCATGTTGGGTCTTTCTCTTTTCCTACTGCCTTAAACTTTCCATAGCATTATTGTCTTTTTATAGATATACATCCTTTTATTACTTTAAACACAGAAAAAAAGAATAGAAGTCCAAAACTGCTCATGCTAGGACAGAATGTGTTATTCACCACAGATACTATCCAGCAGGTGCTTTCAACAGTCAGACAAAAAGACACTTGCAAAGCACCTTCACCCATTGTGCAGCTCACAGCATCTCACATGAGCACAAAGTGCCCTGTGCCAAAGACGGCCTATGAAACAGATAGGGATGCCAGCCTCCAGGTACGAGCTGGAGGTCTCCTGCTATTACAACCGATCTCCAGCTGACAGAAATCAGTTCACCTGGGGAAAATGGCCCCTTTGGCAATTGGACTCTATGGCATTGAAGTCCCTCCCCTCCCCAAACCCCGCCCTCCACAGGCTTTGCCCCAAAAACCTCCTGCCATTGGCGAAGAGGGACCTGGCCACCCTAGCAACAGAAGACAATAGTAGGAAGGTATAGGTTCAAAGTCTATGTCATTTATAAGGCTGATTTTTTAACACAAAGAACAGTGAACAATGCATACATTTTATGAAATAAAGTGAGGAAACAATAGCTCCAAACTCACCACTCAGAAATTAAATGCTTGAGTCACCTAAAGTTATCTAAAGATAGCAATTTTTGTGGTGTACTTACTTCGCTTGTGGCGTGCTGTAGCCTGGAATGTTTGGCATGTGAAGGCTGACCTGCAAAGAAGGGGATGGGGGGTCTAGCTCCCTAGTAGTTTGCAGGTTGGGTTTTTTTGGTTCTTCCCATCATATGCTTTCATGAACCTATAAAGTCTAACAAAGGCAATCGCTTCCTGGGAAAGGGTTTACCTTTGGTGTAATTTCCATTATCATGCTAATGATCTATGGAAGGTGTAGTTTTTGGACTGTACTTACATAAAATGTCTCTGAAGTTCTGAAGGATTTCACTTCAGTCCTCCCATCTACTGTTTCTCCAACATTCGAACCACAAAACTTCACCCTCACCTTTTATGATGGCTGAATTGAAGAAGAAAATTCTCATTCTGAACCGTCTCTTTTTACAGCAACTTATCAAACGGTGGCCTTTAGCTGTTGTTCTGTGACAGCCACTCTATTAAAATCCTGATGTAAACAAGTGGAGAAGGTGAACTAGAAGTGCAGATATTTGCACAGCATTACTGTCAGGTAAAATTTTAAAGATAGGTTTTATGAACCCATTACTTGCAGTCAAGGCTTTTGACTATAGCATCAGAAATCATAGAGACAAAGTATTTTGATAAAACACGCTGCTGGGAATCAAGATGAAGCTTTCTTTTATGTAATTCAATTTAGTGCAGGGTTTCTTTTCCACCCATGTTAAGTGGGGGGGGGGGGATCTAGCTGGGAAGCCATACGGGCACTGTGTACAATTGCAATATGGTTACCTTCTGATGTGATTAATATTAAATGCCCTTTGTTTTCGTTTAGCGCCTAATGCATGCATAATTGCATTGTACAAATAGACCTGGGGTGATATTTGCATGAGATTTTGCTAAGTCAACCAAATATAGCAACAGACACACTGCTAGCCAGGGAAATCCAGATCTCTGTGTGTTTGCTTTAACGTTTGCCAGAGATTGGTTTGAAGTGGTACACATGTATACACAAAATGTATCAGTGATCCTATCTACAAGTATAAGAGTTAGCTTCGAGTCCAGTAGGACCTTAGAGACTGACAAGATTTTCAGAGTATAAGGTTTTGAGAGTCAGATGGAGCTTTGACTCGTGAAAGCTTAGACCCCAATAGGGTTGCCAACCTCCAGATAGTAGCTGGAGATCTCCTGCTATTAAACTGATCTCCAGCCAATAGAGATCAGTTCCACTGGAGAAAAGGGCCACTTTGGCAATTGGACTCTATGGCATTGAAGTCCTTCCCCTCCCCAAACCATGCCCTCCTTAGGCTCCGCTCCAAAAACCTCCCGCTGGTGGTGAAGAGGGACTTGGCAATCCTAGACCCCAAAAATCTTGTTGGTCTCTAACGTGCTACTGGACTCAAATCTAACTCCTCTACTGCAGGCCAACATGGCTAACCCTCTGAAATGGCCTACAAATATGGCTCTTTCGAAACATGGGGAGCCTGCAAGAAGCCACAAGAACTCCAACAGCCTGGAGATTCCTTCAGAGAGCAGGAGATTAGTGCTCTTCTATTAAAGACCCATGGCTTGAAACAAGGGCACAAAGCTAACTGACTGGACATTTGAGTGAAAGTCAGATTGCTCTTTACCCATGGTGTATTTTAAGGCACCAAGTTTCTCCTCAGAACATTTCCCTAGCATTCTCTCCACAGCTAGGGTAGAAGGATGCCATGCCTCCCAGCTGTTGTCCATGTTCTCTCAAACTCAACACTCTAATTCCTTCTTAACTGTGTTTACATTTGCACTTGATCCAAGCTTCAAGTCCACCCATCACTTCACTTGCCCTAGAAACACACACAGACTTCTCTTACTCTGCAAAGTCCTAATACAGTTAAATCTCATGAGTAAAGTTTTCCATGTCCTATCTTATTTGCTCAACGTTTATCTTTTAGCCAGTCCAGGAAAATTCTCCACTTGCGCTGAGTCCAAGTTCCAAGTTGTAACTATATTTATGAACCTTTATTGCCACTTTCTGGCACTTGTCCTTCCTGATTTATTATAGAATTCTCACATCAACCTTTATGATAGCCACTAAGATGCTGGGAAACAGAAAATAACCTTCCTTCTGCCTTTTTATCCAGAAATAACAAGTTCAGGAATAAAACTTCAAACTAGCTTCATCAGGAAAGTAAATATCCCACCCCCACCCCCATGCTAAATCCAGTTCAAACCCATGCTTGTGTTTCACTAGAAGTTTCACCATCATCACCTCTGAGAAACTGGAGGGATGGCCTCCAAAGCACCCTCTTGCATTATCACATTAGCATTGAAATGACATCTACATGGCAGGAATTCTGTAACTGTGACATCCGGGGATTTAAGTCTTGGTAACCTCGATGAAAGTGTGATGTGGGAAGGTGCCACATAATCATTCTGTTCGGCTCCCCGAAGCGACATCTGAGCGACATCATGTACTACCACAGATCTCACTTCCTCTAGGGGTGTAATTTCACAGGGCAGTGTCAACGTGTACTCTTGAGGTAAAGCCAAAGAGCAATGAGTAAGATTCACTGTTGCCAATCTGCCTGCGAGAAGGAGAAGGAAAAGGAGGAGGAGGAGGATAATTGGTTTTTATATGCCAACTTTCTCTACAATTTAAGGAAGAATCAGTTACAATCACCTTCCCTTCTCCTCCCCACAACAGACACTCTGTGAAGTAGGTAGGGCTGAGAGAGTGTGACTATCCCAAGGTCACCTAGCTGCCTTCATATGCAGGAGTGGAGAAACCAACCCAGTTCACCAGATTAGAGTCTGCTGCTCATGTGGAGGAGTGGGGAATCAAACCCACTTCTCCAGATTAGAGTCCACCGCTCCAAACCACCATTCTTAACCACCACACCATCTTGGTCTTATTTAACATACAACCATGGGATGCTGGAACTATATTTTAGTCTGTCTTAAATGAAGGCTAAATTTACAATGGAACTACAGAATATGGGGCAGGAAGGCAGGAACAGAAGAAATAAGAATGGGATTGAGAACAGTAGAAGAAGAACTGCTGTCCAATCTGATCGCCTTGATGTTTCATTGTTTTTGCCTAGACCAGACTTAAATGGGATTCCAACTGTGTAGGGCAGAGCATTTTTTGTTTGTTTTCATGTCAAAAAATCCATATATTTTCACGATAATTCATTACTACATATGTTTCTTTTCATCATTCCATTTGTTTCTGTTGGTTTCACTGGGGGAAACATTTCTGGCTTTCATTTCTTTGATTTTTCACTTTTGGTGAATTTTTTATATTCTATCCCTCATCCAAGGTAGCCTTTGTACCCAATTTCTGATGGATAGGTGAAAGGGTGTCAATTTTTATAGGCAATTAAGGTAAAACACAACTATAACAACTTTGGACGGCATTCACAGCTATTGCACTGCCTGCCCAATCGATTATACTTGCCAAATTTCAGAGACATGGGAGTGGAAAGGTCCTTGTTTTACAATTAATTAAAGTTTGAGAGAGCGAATGAATGTTGTACCATCATGAAAGCTACAAAGGAGCATATCCTAGCTTCCCAGCAGTTTAGGATGGCAACTAAGTGTTACCCAGCAGAACCCTGGCTACATAGATCCCTGTTGGAGCGCTCAAATCAATAAATCACAGCATCCTTGTGGCTAGGTAAACAAATGTGGAATTGCTTCAAATGGGAAAAAAATCAAGGTAACAAATATTTATCATAAACACAAGAACTTTACAACTACAAGTAAAACTAAATCATAATGGCTATGAACATAGCACAATTGAAGGAGATAGGATCTTCAATGCCCTTCAGGAAGAGCACTCATAACAGTGGCATATAGCCAACAGTTAGGGTTGCCCAGTCCCTCTTCACCACTGGAGGGGGGGTTGGGGTGGAGCCTGAGGAGGTTGGGGTTTGGGGAGGGACTTCAATGCCATAGACTCAAATTGCCAAAGTGGCCACTTTCTCCAGGTGAACCGATCTCTATCGCCTGGGGATCAGTTGTAATAGCAGGAGATCTCCAGCTATTGCCAAGAGGTTGGAAACCCTACAAACAGTGCCCAGTAAGACAAAGAAAAGAGAAAGTCCAAAATGTTAACTGGAAGTGCAGGGCTGCTGCTTCCCCATCTGCTCTTCTGTGGCTCTTTTTGCTGCTGCAGCAGCTGCTGCTCTAGATCTTTCTCTGGTTTGGGCCTGCAAGGGAGTTAGCAGTTCCCTCAGTCAAGCTCTGGGCTTTTGTTCTCCTGCTGCAGGCCAGACTGACTCAGGGGAAAGAGTTTTAAACCATATCTTTAACTACAGCTCAACTAGCAACTTAACAAATTCTTTCATTATAACACCTCCTAAAGGGGAACTTCTAATGTGCAATTTCTCCCTCATTGGGTCGATGACATACCTGCAAGGAAATTAGCAGTTCTCTCAGTCAATCTCTGGCCTTTCGCTCTCCTGCTACAGGCCAGACTGACTGAGGGGGTGGAGTTCTAGCAACTACTACCACTTGTAAGCGCCAAAGCTACTGCGCAGCTGCAAACCGGTTCGGGAATAGTTCGGGATGTTTGCTACAGAAACAAACTAACCCAATGATGGACTCACCAGAATCGATACCCACAAATAAGTCATTTACGTATAATACTGCGGCATCCCTAGTGAACATAAAGAGGGGGTGGTAGAGAGGGATTGATCACAAGGGTCACCTGGATGAATAGGGGTGAGTAACAACAGAGCAGGGCTGAAATAATCTGTTTCATTGTGTTTCCATTGCCTTATCATCAAAACAGTTCAGTGTGTTTTCTTCTCAAACTGTACAAGTCCCGAACACTTAACAATAGCTGAGACCCAGCTGAGCAAAGTTTTTCCAAAACTGGCTTTTAAGAGTACAGGGACCTAACCCAGGGATCCTTCTCCTTGCCAGCATTAGGAATAGTTTGGGATGTTTGCCACCAAAAGTGCCTAGTGCTGGAATAATGCAGTCTGCTATGGAGGCAGGACTGCTTCCTCAACAGACATAACAACATAAGAAAAGCCATGCTGGATCAGACCGAGGCCCATCAAATCCAGCAGTCTGTTCCCACAGTGGCCAACCAGATGCCTCTAGGAAGCCCACAAATAAGATGACTGCAGCAGAATCCTGCCTGTGTTCCACAGCACCTAATATAATAGGCATGCTCCTCTAATACTAGAGAGAATAGGTATGTATCATGACTAGTACACATTTTGACTAGTAGTCATGGATAGCCCTATCCTCCATGAACGTGTCCACTTCCCTCTTAAAGCCTTCCAGGTTGGCAGCCATCACCGCATTCTGGAACAGGAAGTTCCACAATTTAACTATGGCCATTTATGCATGGTCAATTTTGAAGCTCGTTCAAAGCTCTTTTTAAAAATGCAACTTTAAAAATGCCTATTTACGTTCCCGAAGCAAAAGGAGAAATTCCACCCCCCACCACCACTCACCTGCTCCTTCTTTCGTTTGCGTAGCCATTAGCATGTGCATAGCTAATGCGCCGCTGTTGTTTTTCATGGTTCCCTCTGGTTATTCTTCACAGCAGCGGCGGAGCAAAGACAAAAGGTCACGTTAAGTGGGCTCTTTTGTAATGCCAAGCAGGTCTGCACTGGCTTCACAGTCACTTCCGAAATGACGGTTCAGTGTGCAAAATTCAAAAAAATCTGTGGGGCAATTCAGCCTGGAACGTGCTGCTAATTACCATGCAAAAATGGCCTATGCATTGCTTGAAGAAATACTTCCTTTTATCTGTTTTGAATCTCTCACCCTCTAGCTTCAGCAGATGACCTGCGTTCTAATATTATGAGAGGAGAGAAGCTTCTCCCTGTCCTCTCTCTCCATACCATGCATAATTTTGCAGACCTCTATCATGTCACCCCTTAACTGCCTTTTTTCCAAGCTAAACAGCCCCAAGTGTTTTAACCACTCCTCATAAGGTAGTTGCTCTAGTCCCCTGATCATTTTGGTTGTCCTTTTTTGCACCTTCTCAACCTCTGTAACATCTTTTTGTTAGGTGTGGTGACCAGAACTGTACACAGTATTCCAAGTGTGGTCTCACCATAGATTTGTACAACTGCAGTATGACAGCAGCAGTCTTATTCTCTATTCCATGTCTAATTATGGCCAGTTTGGAATTTTCCATTTTAACAGCAGCCACACACTGAGTTGATATCTTCATTGACCTATCCACTACCACCCCAAGATCCCCTTCTTGGTCTGTCGCTGCCAGCACAGATCCCATCAGTGTATATGTGAAGTTGGGATTTTTTTGCCCCAATATGCATCACTTTACACTTGCTCATATTGAATCTCATTTACCATTTTAATGCCCATTCCTCCCGTTTGGAGAGATCATTTTGGAGCTCTTAACAGTCCAATTTTGTTCTAACCACCCTCAATAATTTGGTGTCAAACTTGGTCACCTCACTGTCCACCCCCAGCTCCAGGACACTGATGAACAGGTTGAAAAGCACCGGTCCCAGCACAGATCTCTGAGGGACCCCACTGCTCACATCCCTCCATTGGGAGAACTGACCATTGATTCCTATTCTCTGCTTCATAGCAGGGGCAGAAGGGAATGAAGTCTTTGGAGAATTAGAGGTGGGGTTGAGTCCTCTAATAGCCAAGAAAAGAGGAATATAAAAGTACCACTAATGCAAAACTCACAAACATTATTGTCAGCTATCATTTTGGATAAATAATTAGGATATGATACAGAGATGTGGCCTTCACTGCTGATGTGTCACAAATGTATTGGAAGCTTAGGCTTGTGTAGATGAATACAAAAATATTGCATAGTAAGTCACTCTTTGTTTGACATCTTAAGCACGTGAGAAGGAAGCTAGGGTAACTGTGCCAGTAAATTGCAGCAAAATCAAAAAAGACTCTTATCGCTCCCTAAAAAATAAAGTGATTTATTGAAGCATAAAGGCTCGAGCCCACATCATTATTAAAAGTGCCTCAAGCCTCTTTATGGAAATAAGTTTAACTGAAAACAGTGGGACTTCCAAGTGAACAATTTAGGATCAGGATGCCAGTGCCATGTTAATGGCAGGCTTTCATGGCTACAATACTTCCCCTGTTCGGGGGGGGGGGGAAGGGGGGATGGTTGCGTTTAACTTACGTAACTCGTTCTATGGAGGGCAAGAATATCAATTCCTTTGCGCGACACATTCTTCCTCCAGCCTTGAACATGCAAGAATGCAGAGGAAGCATTTCAAGGAAGGAGGGAGAGGAGATAACAGCTGTCAAAGCAGCTCCCAGAGGCCAAATACTAACGGAGGGAAATGCATTGCTAAGGCTATTTGGAAGTATATCTAAGGCATTCTTCGGACCTGAGAAATCACAGGCACCACGGCCATCCAAATAAATATTTTACAAATAATAATACCAGGGAAGAACAGAAGGTATGCTGGGAGAAGACAGCTCAGCCACAAGGATGACTTTCGGGGAGCTGTCACCATCCTTTGTACCCACTGACCATTTCATCTGAAACATCTCGCTTTCAAAGTCAATGAGATACAGGGATAGTGGCTAATTAAATAGTTTAAAAAGGCACTGATATATCTTTGTGTTATAAACTCTTTTAACCAAATATTGTTATTATCATGACTGCATTTAAAAAAATAGCTAATCACTGTGCAGGAAGTTTACTTACTGACATTTGTAAACCCAGTGGTCCTCAAAGATGCTGGGCAACCTTAACACTTATTGTCTCAACTTTCATTCCTTCAAGAAGTACATTGGTTTTCTACTGTAGCAATGTATGACAATAATGAAGGGGGATAATTACAATGGTACACAGTTACCATAAAGTAGGTACAACGTGCTTGGCTGAACAGCATATTTAAAACAATCCAAAAATCTGTACCCTCTCTTTTCAGTACAAAATGCTGAAATGATCAAGGTCGGCTTTTTTGCTACCTACTGCGGATAAGGAGAATTGATTCTAAGTAAATATTTCATTGGAGTTTTACTCTCAGCCAGACCAGTTTCAGTTCCTTGCTGTAAGATGGCCTTGTACTTAGATGGAGATGTAAGGACTGTGTAGAAGCTCTGCCAGCTGGAGAAGTTTTGAGTGCATACCTTCACAGCTAATGTAACAGGCAGAAGGAGGACTACAAGGACAAGTGTTTTCGCTATCAACATAGAATCCTGCATCTGGTGCTCAACAAATCCCATTTTAGAGTATATGTGCACTTTCTCAACCACATCATCTGTTGAACAACCCTAGCCCAGCAACAACTGAATCTTGCCTAGTTGTTTAACATCTATGTATTCATTTAAAACATTTATATGCTGCCTCTTCAGTGACCTGCTTGAGGTAGATTACAAAAGCCATAAAAACATTCAAATTCACAACCATTAAATCCCAGCCAATTAAAACCAAGAAGCACAAGAACAGCATAAAAACCAGAAGCAGAAAAATAGCACAAGAAGACTATCCATGCTTAATTCTTAGGAATATATCGAAAGATTTTTAAAAATTCCAATACCTACTCCAAAAGTACATTTTATATATAAAACAATGCTAAATATATTCTTGGATGCTGCACAATGTTACTGCCTGAATCTATTCTGCTTAGGGACAGTGGCAAAGAGGGTGCTGATTTTTTGATGTTTGGTTTGACTGTCAACCTGTTTGTGGCAGTTTGGCAGATTTCCTAAAAACACGTTACCGCACAATTGGTTTTTTGCTCATAAGAATTTTCACACAGTGGTTGCCAACCTCCAGGTACTAGTTGGAGATCTCCTGCTATAACAACTGATCTCCAGCCGACTGAGAACAGTTCATCTGGAAAAAATGGCCACTTTGGCAATTGGACTTTATGCCATTGAAGTCCCTCCCCTCTCCAAACCCCGCCCTCCTCAGACTCTGCCCCAAAAATCTCCAGGTATTTCCCAACCCAGAGCTGGCAACCCTATTCACACAGCCAATTGAGTTCTACTACTCCCCCCCCACACACACACACACAATTCCTTTAAAATGTGGTGTTGAGGAGAGTGTTATGGATACCGTGGACTGCCCAAAAAACAAACAAACATATCAGTGGGTTACAGATCAAATCAAGCCTGAAGTGATCCTAGAAGCTCAAATGACTAAACTGAAGCTATTGTACTTTGGTCACGTTATGAGAAGACAAAAGTCACTGGAAAAGGCAATCATGTTAGGAAAAGTTGAAGGCAGCAGGAAAAGAGGAAAACCCAACCAGAGATGGATTGACTCTGTAAAGGAAGCCATGCCCCTCAATTTGCAAGGCCTGAGCAAGGCTGTTAAAGATAGGACGTTTTGGAGGACATTGATTCATAGGGTCACCATGAGTTGGAAGTGACTTGACGGCACTTGACACACACACAAACACACCCAATAATGGTCTCAAGAATCAGGGCCAATACAGACAACAAAACTATCCTAGGGCGAGCCCGTGCACCATAGGTACCTTGGCCATCAATAGCATCTTGTTAGATGGTAAGGAGGACTTTCCAATACAGATACAGATAAGTGGTAAAGTGTGTGGTAAAAGGGCTGTCTGCATCTACCGCCCGTGGGCAAGCAGTGTAGAATAACCAGCACATACCTGACCACAACTCAAGATCAATGCATCCCAGAGCTTCGATTTATACTCTGAACAAATCCTTTAAACAGTTCACAGCGACATTTTATGTGAGCGCACGCAGAAATAGTATTTCCTTTCACCAATCTCATTAGCTCCTCTCCTCTCAGGAGAGTTAAATCATTCCTATCATTATGTGAACCTTTGGGTACCTACCTGTCTAGAATATTCAACCCGTTCCATATTTGCCCATAATTACTTTAAAAGAAACATGGCAGACTTTCCTCATAATTATGTCTATCTAAGCAAAGTTATTGCAGGCATGGGAGTAGTTATGCTGAAAGCCATAGGACACATGGCATATACTCAAGGGCAATGAGGGAGTTTCATTTCAATAAATGTGCACATTATGGGCAAGAACAGTCAAAAGGGTTAAAATACAATCGTTCCAGATAAATTTCTCCACATATCAGGCTCAAAAAGTCAAAAGATTTGAAAGCTATTAGCGGTTCTGTAGATCATCCTCTTCCAGACACTTTTCTCTTTTTTTTACTGACAGGTTGAAGTTAAAAATTTAAGTAAAGAGAGGCTCTCTCTTCCTACATACTTTTAATGGAACTGAAGCCAAAATAAGTCAGACTAAATTATGGGAGTAAATGACCTCCCGGGAAGTATAATACCAAATTCGAAAGAACTGTAAAGAGTTCCCTTTGATCTTTTTAGCTTCACAGCCTGAAATTCAAAATCTGTATTTAATTTTAGATTGAATATGCCAGCTTTTAAGTTTTCCTTTCTACCATGATCTATCATTTTAAGTGATAGGACACCTTTAACTTGTATTTCTTGAAATTGCTGACGGTCCTTTCTTTATTCTTTTAGACCATAAAAACAGATATAAATATAACTAATTGCAAAAATTATTTGGGGTTGGGCACTCTAATGTTTAACCTGTCAACCTTCAACTTGAAAGCCTCAGCATTCAAGCTCATCCTGGTTTTTTTATTTTTTAAATTTACTTTGATCTAAGCTAAGACACACAGTTTCAGTCCAACTCCCACAGAAGAAGAAAGATCTAAAAAAGAAAAAAAAATCTCACAAAACCGCAGTAATACTCTTTTTATAATTTAATATTTAGACTATGGATCCTATCTTTCTATATATGGCTACTAGCAGAGTTCTCACTCAGTAAGGGAAAATGGCAAAGTGCAGATAGGCCGTTCCTAAAATAGAACCTTGAACAATCATGGATGAGGGAATCTTACCATTTCAACCTACTGATTTGTACAACAGATCAAGGATTGTAGATATATGGGGCTACTTCTGCATCCCTAACAAAGAGTTTTGGCTTCACCAAAGTAAGCAGAAAGATAATTAGAGCACAATTTTAGATTTGCAAGAAAAAATATTTAACCATTGGATTTGGATTGCTTCCACTAAGTGAGAAGTCTGCATTCCATGGAAGAAAGAATTCTTCAAGGAAGGACGAGGGTTCGTGTGAATGGAAGATTCTTAAATTAGTTAAAGGGAACCTTAGGATCAATCCTGGTATATCTTGACTGTGTTCAGATTTAACATCTTTACAGAGCTATCTTATTATACATTACATTTTATTCCCCCAAGGAGCTCGAAGCAGTGTGCCTTATTCTCTCCTCCTCCACTTTATTTTCCCAACAACTCAGTCAGGTAGAATTCTCAGTAGGCTCTTCCCTTCACATAATCTGAACCAGCGTGCTGTTCCTCAGGAAAATTCAGACTGAAATAAATGTTAGTCTTTAAGGTGCCACTGGACTTTTGTTTTATTTTCTAAGGTCCTAGGCCAACATTTTAACCATTATACCATATTGACTATATAGAGACAATGCCTGACCATGATAGCTTGAACCAAACAGCATCAGTCCACCTTAGCCCCTTCCATCTTACCACTAAGGGGGGAGGAGGAGCTGGCACTCAGGCATTTGGAGTTCTCCAGGACAAACTCCAAGTTAGACCAGTGCGCCTCGCCAGCATAGGGTTCCCAACTGCCCGCTTATGGCAGACAATCTACCGCCCATTTCTCCTGTTACCCACCAACTCTCCACCAGCTGCACTGGCTCCAGATTGAGCACTGCATTGGGTTTGAGGTTCTGGTATTGACCTTCAAAGCCCTAAACAGTCTGGGACCATCCTACCCGCAGGACCACCTCTCCCAATATACCCCTCAAAGAGCACTTCATTCATCTGGTGAAAATCTCCTGGTGATCCCTAGCCCCAAAAGTATCCAGTTGTCCTTGACAAGGACCAGGGCCTTTTTGGCTCTGGCCCCAGCCTGGTGGAACGCTATACCCAGTGAGATTCAGGCCCTGCAGGACTTAAAATAGTTTCATAGGGCCTGTAAAACTGAGCTGTTCCACCAGGCATATGGTTGAGGGCAGCGTTGGTTTTCCATCTAGCTGGCCTCCCCTTTTCCCCTCCCCTCCGCCTCTGCTAACTCCCCACAAATGTTTTTGCTGCTTGGTATTTATGTATTGTTATACACTGCTGTGAAATGGGCATCTGGGTTTTTATGGTTTTATTGTCATACGTATAAAACTGGATTGATTTTAGGTTGTAAGCTGCTCTGAAGAGCCCCGTGGCACAGAGTGGTAAGCTGTAGTACTGCAGTCCAAGCTCTGCTCACGACCTGAGTTCGATCCCAACGGAAGTTGGTTTCAGGTAGCCGGCTCAAGGTTGACTCAGCCTTCCATCCTTCCGAGGTCGGTAAAATGAGGACCCAGCTTGCTGGGGGTAAAGGGAAGATGACTGGGGAAGGCACTGGCAAACCACCCCGTAAACAAAGTCTGCCTAGGAAACGTCTGGATGTGACGTCACCCCATGGGTCATGAATGACCCGGTGCTTGCACAGGGGACCTTTACCTTTTAAGCTGCTCTGAGCCTGGCTTTGGCCAGGAAAGAGTGGCCTAAAAACCAAATGAATGAATGAATGAATGAATGAAAGACACAACAGCTCATATCGTACCGCTCTGGTCTGGAAAGCTGGAAGCCATCCTCCAACAGAAATGGCTCTCGCATATAGGAAAAGTCACTTCTATTAGAGGAAGGTTTCTAACTTTGATGTCCAGGGTAATGGTAGCACACAAGCCAGTAACACTGATTTATTTAAGTTATTCATACCCCATCTTTCAGTCTGATTATTCACAAGGGAGCTTACAAACAACAAATGGAAACCAATCCAAGCCAGCCATACTCAGCAGCCCTAGATCCTACGGCCAATGGCAAAGACCAATATATCTTCCAATTACCAAGTCTCCTGCTATGGCGGGAAGCCACTGCTGCTGTTGCCTGCCTCCTCTCCCAATAGCAGCAGGGGGAAAATATAAAAAGTACCAGCATCCTCTGTGCCAGTATATCACTCCTAGGTTTTACCTCAGAGCTACCTGTTGTCATTGTCGGTAGGGTGGCCAGCTCTGGGTTGGGAAATACCTGGAGATTTTGGGGGCTGAGCCTGAATAAGGGGGGTTTGGGAGGGGAGATACTTCAATGCCATAGAGTCCAATTGCCAAAGCGGCCATTTTCTCCAGGTGAACTGGCCTCTACCGGCTGGAGATCAGTTGTAATAACGGGAGATCTCCAGCTAGTGCCTGGCGGTTGGCAACCCTAATTGTCAGTGATGTCACCAGCATTATATGCCACCACCAGTCCCTGCCCCCCAACCTGACCACTGCTTGTCAGGTCAAGCCAATGCTTTGTCTTCTCTTTCTGCTTGGAGCCGAGATGTCCAGTTACTCAGCTATCCTTGCTTCCCTATAGCACCTTCTTCCCCTTTCATTCGCCCTCTGCGATTCCGAAATACCAAGGAAAAGCTGAGGTAAATTCCCCATCACTTTACGGCCTAGCAGCCACCTCAATTTGCTGAGTGGCAAGGCCAGCTCGGCATCCAACCATTTTAATTATTCTGGCAGGCCTGAAAAGATCCTGCTCTGCACTGCTGTGATGTTCCCTTTCAGAGACTGGTCAAGAGGCATAAATAAAATCCCCAGCCTTACAATATAACATTATAAGCTGGAGCCTGAGGGAGTAATTTGTAATGCATAATTTATCCACTGAATTTAGCATCGCTTCTTGCTTGCAGCAAGCAGGCCCATGATTTCCTCACATTTATTCATTATTCCAAATCACTCGACATATTTTTAAACTTGATTGCTAACTGCTCTCCACGGGTTTTTGATTCTGTTTGAGCTGAACTAGTTAGTTATGACTGCTCTGATACATTTAAAGGGACATGCTTTCTGTTTCTTGATTGGACTTCTTAATTCACACTGGTGGCCAGATACTGCTTTACACTTTCGGAATCCAGGACTCAGGCCCTGGTTATAGCTACTACTACTTCAGTTGCAACAACTGAAAGCATTTACAGGGCCATCCTTAGTCCACCACGTTCAATGGATTTAGAAGGGTGTTACTCTGCTTAGGATGGCACCATATGGCAGCTAGCAACTAGAATTTAAAACAAAAAAAATTAGAAAAGGGAGCTCTGTAAGATAGAGTTCCAGGCCCCCCTGGCCACCAGCAGGGGAGGGGAGGTAGGGTGGCCAGCTCCAGGTTTGGAAACTCCTGGAGATTTGGGGCGGAGCCTGAGGAGGGCGGGGTTTGAGGAGGGGAGGGACTTCAATGCCATAGAGTACAATTGCCAAAGCAACCGTTTTCTCCAGGGATAGTGATCTCTATCGGCTGGAGATAGTTGTAATAGCAGGAAATCTCCTGCCACCACCCTCCAAAGCATCCATTTTCTCCAGAGGAACTGATCTCTGTAATCTGAAGATACGATGTAATTCCAGGGGATCCCCAGGTCCCACCTGGAGGCTGGTATCCCTAATCTAAAAAGACGCAGAAAGATAAGGAACCACTGAGTGGTCTGTTTCCTTGTAGTACTCGGATACGTTCTACAGGAATGTCTGGGGAGAAGAAGGTACTCACTACTGAGAAATTAAAAGTGGTTGCCTCTTGCAGATTACAGCCATGGGCTGCATTTCAAAGGTGGAATCTAGTGTGGGGGAGGGGCATTTAACTTTTCCTTATGGGAAGCTTTTGAACCCCGATTAACATGCAAAATTGACTGCTCACCCTGTGCCCAATAAGGAGGAAAAGTTGGCTTGGATCTAAATCCCACAGAGTATATGGAAAGGATCCCACTTTCCCATGTCCTCCCTGAGAAAAGTAGCTTCAGAAAGTCAGGTGAATCTCAAGAATAATGTGGCACCAGGGACATCTGGGAGGGGGAACAATTGCACTCCAATTGCACTCCACCCCTTGCTTGCACAAGAATGAGTGTTGGATTTATGCTAAATCCCCCCCATGTGGCATCCTATGCCACATCTCATGCTATTCTCTAGGATCCTCTGACCCTCAGGAGAGGGTTTTTGGAGCCAAGGGATGAACACAGATCGCTTCTGAGAATGCCTGTTCCCACTGGTTTGGATCCAAGCTATTATCTAAGACCAGTTTGGGAGGGAGGAGAAGAAGAGTTGGGTTTTATATGCCGACTTTCTCTACCACTTAAGGAAGAATCAAACTGGCTTACAATCTCCTCCCCTTCCCCTCCCCAAATCAGACACCCTGTGAGGTAGGTGAGGCTGAGAGTGTGTGACTAGCCCAAGGTCACCCAGCTGGCTTCATGTGTAGGAGTGAGGAAACCAACCCGGTTCACCAGATTAGCATCCACCACTCATGTGGAGGAGTGGGGAATCAAACCCGGTTCTCTGGATCAGAGTCCACTGCTCCAAACCACCGCTCTTAACCACTACACCATGCTGGTGAAGAGTTCTAGTCCACCCTACCCTCAGAGCTAGTCACAACTAATCTTCCTACACAGGGTTTAAAATGACAGACTGCAAGGTTTAAAAGTAAATCCTTTGTGGCTCTGGAGTGCACATGCTTCAAAGCTAGCAGTGAAACCTAGTGAGGGATGGCGAGACATGGTGGGATGAATCCAACCAGCTTTTCCAGTGGTGACAAGGGAGGAGGTAGTCCCCTTTGACTACCCAAATGGATTTGCCGGGGAACTTCATGGACAAAAAAACATATGGAAGGGGAATAGGGTGAAATTGTGCCCAAAAGCTAGCTGGATCTCACAAACTGTAAAACTTGTTTCTTCATACCCTAAAAGGAATTAGATGCTTGGGTTGTGTCAACAAGAAAAGAAATGGGGAAAGAAGAAAATCCATAGCTTGAGACTAACATTTGAGGATTGAACTATGAGTTGGATTCCGCTAGCGTAACCTTCCTCAGCTGCCCATCAGCATACCCCCATGACCACTCCAAAAGTCCGATGAGGAACCACCATGAGCCACATGGAATAGAAGCACTGCAGTGAGGAGAAGGAATTGGGTTGATTCAGCCCTCCTGCATTTCCACCAATGGAGATTCCACTCATGAAGTGGCTAGGCCCAAGCATGTGTGGGCTGGTAGGAGGGTCCTGCCTGCCCAGGCTGCAACCCAGTTTTATTGATCTGTTCTTCTTTATTTATTGCACAGTCTTGGCTTGTTATATTGACTTGTTTTATTGCGTGATTTGTTTTATTGACTAGTTTTCATTGTCTTGATTGGTTTTGCTTCATTGCTTTAGTTGTGAGCTGCCTCGAGCAGGTTCGGAGAGGCAGCGTACAAATTTCCTAAATAAATACATTACTGCGATGGAAACAGAAACCGAGGCTCAATTGTAGATCATGCTTGAGTATATGTCTAGAAACTACTTTCCCTTCATCTATGACATGTACCTATATGGGGAGTCCAGCTCTCATCAGTGTCTATGCAGAAAAAGCCATATTCTGAGCAGTGAACAGCTGGCTCAATTCAAGCTCTTCTCTAGAACTGAGGAAATGTGTTTGTGCGATCAAAATAGGACTTCCAGGTTTAGAGACAGAGAAATCTGTACTAGCTTATGTGATATTCCCTCAAGAATGCCAGTCCCGAGCTTCTATTGCATAAGCATGAAAGACAAACAAAACACATAATGCTCAAAGACATGAGATTTCCATCACTTAGAGATGACCTCGTGCCCAGCCCATGCAATATCTGGTCTTCCCGATCCCAGGGACAACAGGAGCCATTTGTGGCTGCTTGTAGAATTTATGGGTCCCAACAGTGGGATTACAGCTTCATGCACGACACATCCAACACAGCTGTTTTGTTTTTGTTTTTCCTTAATATGGGTATTTTATGCATGGGAGTTTTACCTGGGGTTTGAGGCTCTCTTGACCCACACTTTTCTGTTCCGAATTCTAAAAATGCTATGCATGTTGTTGTTTGCCCTGGAGAAAGTCTTGGGGTTTCTGGAGTAAAATCCGGAAGTGTCTGAGTCCTCTCCCCCTGAAATTGCTGCTTTGTAATTGGCTGTAGTGCTTACTGTGAGAATAATGCCGCCACCACCCTCAGCTCCCCTCTCCTGCGATTTGGCTTATGCATGGAAATGGGAACAATTTGACCTGGGCTGATCTCAGGGGAGATCAAAGAATTGCTTTATAACAAGTTGAGGAAGACCCGGATATTGCACAGGCTGGGCACGAGGTCACCTCTAAGGAACAGAAAACTCATGCATACCCCCAACAAAAAACCGAGTCAGACCGGTGGAGAAAGTAAGTCAAAGTGCCCATGCATAAAAGACCCATGGTGGCTTAAGCCAAACTGCAGAAAGGTTTTGTCTAACAGTGCCATCCCAAGCAGAGTTACACCCTTATAAGCCTACATTGTACTGTCAGTCTACTTTTGGAAAAGAATGTGACCAATCTTCCTTATCTTATCAAATGAGATTGACAGAACAAAAAACAATGGCAACTCATATTTAGTGAAGTGTGTGTAGTCCTACAGATTCTGCACACAGCTGAGCATGGTAAAAACTGAAGTTTCGGCAAGCTGGCTCTCATCCAAAACTGAAAGCAATCTACTGTGGCAAGAATAGTTAAGGCACCTGGCTGTATGGTCCGCTGAGTGGGAACTTGCAGGAAAAATTGACTTTGGGGAGAGAATTCATTGTTTTGCAATGAAAAAGTCCAGAAAAACAAAGTCTTAAAGCAAATTGGTCTATTAAGAAAATGTTTGCTGTGGCATCGGCCCCATCAACAGGACAATACCTTAGGACCAACGGTTAGAAAATAGTCATCAAGCTTTGTAGGGCTCTTCTTCAGGATGAATGCTACATTAAACAAAAATAGTAAATGGGGACAGGTGTTTGGGGGGCATGGTAGGAAGCCCCCATTGTAGTTCATGGTGTAATTTCAGAATTAAAATAGAAACTTTCCTTTCAGGAATCATGAAGCTGTATGGAAGGTATGGGATCGCGATGTCTGTGTTGCAGGGGGCCATGCTGTAAATTCCTCCTCCACAAAAAGTGACAATTGGGCCCTGACAAAAGGCTCTGGTGGAGAAACAAGAAAAAAATAATTTGATTCTGTTTCCACCAGTACAGCTCCCTGTGCCTTGTGGGGTTTTGTCCATGAGGGTCCCCCAACACACTGGATGGTGATGGAATGGGATGTTTCGGCTAGACAGGTTCATAGGGCCCAGTTCTAAATGTAGCTGGCAATGCTGAGGGATCTCTCATTGTCATCTCTAAGTCAACATGTTCTGTGGTTGCAGACTAACTGATGAGTAATATTCATCTCATTATTAGGCCTCATTATTAAGTTGTACAAACCCTTATTCTCTGGGACATCTCCAATTACAGTTGTGAGAGAAGAGACTTTTCATGACTTCCATACTGCTTTCACATAGTTCTCTGGTACTGTCATTTCTGAAACCATTTTGATCAGCGGTTACTTCATTTGGCCATTCAGATTAAGGGGGGCAGGGGAGACGACACTCTATAAGTGAGCTCATTCTTGGCTCTCTCTTAGAAGTTCATCTTCTAAGTCATTCAGAGCCTATTTTTCCTACAGGCAAAAAGCAACTAGCAATCTATTTCTGACTGGAATCTCTCCATTACTCTCACATTAAATGAGTACACAGCTTAGTTTTCGCTGATGACTGGGACAGTCAATTTGACGGACATTATATGTATTTATTTATTCAGACATTTGTGGTCTGCTTTCCTCTCCAACGGGGACCCAAAGCAACTTTCGACACAGTTTTCCTTTCCTCCATTTTATCCTCACAACTATAGCTCTCGGTTTCCTAAAACTCTAGATTTCCAGGTTTTAAAAGATTTTAATCTAGCCACAATTTGTTGGGATGTTTGAATCTGAGAGTTCTTGACCCTGAACCAGGACATTCAATCATGTTTTAAACCTTTTCATGCACTATGGTCTGACCTAACTTCACCAGTTCAAGAACCAAGCCCATTACAATCAATAGCAGAGTTTCCTAATGTGGTGCCCATGGGATCCATGGCACATTATGACATCTTTCCTGGCACAAGCCAAATGCTTTTAGAAAGTGGTGTGGCCAGCAGTGCTTCTGATTGGCTGTTGGAGATCTGATGAGTTGTGCAGATTTTTAGAAAGTTGCTTTGACAATAACTTCCACCAAAGCACAAGGATCTTCACTGTATGATCCCTCTTAGCAGGAGACACCATCTAGACTGTTACCTGGTAGCAGCATCTACTAATATAGTAGTATATCCCTACTAATTATAGGGATATATATTGTACTTTGCAAGACTGAGCAAGTTGACTTGACGGCACTTAACACACACACACATATCCCTAATTAATAATATAATCACAAGATAATGGTTTCAGCTATTCTTGTAGCTATTATCTTATTTATGTATTATCTTATGTATTAATATCTTATTAATTGTAGCTATTACCTTATTTATGTTATTACATTTTTATCCTACCTTCCCTCTAAAGAGTGCAGCATACAAGGCTCCCCCCACCACCACCATTTTATCCTCACACCAACAATTCGCTGAGGTAGGTGAGCCTGAGAATCAGTTATTGGTTCAAGGTCACCTTGTGAGCTCCATATCTGAAACAGGAATTTGAATCCAGATCTCTAAGGTCTAAATGTCCACTGTTTTGTTTTGTTTTTTACCCCAGTTGTTAATGATATTAACTAGTTTTTTATATTTCCCCCCTGAGAAAAAGAAGAGACAGAAAATATGTGTGTTATGCTCCTGGTAACTTCAATTAGTTGTTAGCAAAAAAATTGTCTCCTGGTAGCAAAACCAGGGGGAAAAAATCTTTTAAATTAATTTGAAGATGCCTACATTTAGAAAATGGCATTGCTTGAACAGGGCTATGCAAATGAGTCCAATTTAGCATCTTGTATTCAGCTGGAAACCATTGCTAAATGATCGGGATAGCCAGTCACAGATATTAAAATGAATTATATCTAATCTGAATTTTAGTCACGCTACATTAACTAATAGAAAGTTATTAACATTTCAAGAGAAAAAAAAGCTTTTGCCTGCAAAATTAACAGTGGCTGAGATGTGACCTGTGAGCCATGCAGCCTGATCACTGTAATGACAGTGTAATGGCATATTTACATTAAAATCTCTGCAGCTAATATGTGATTCAGAATTGGACGTTAAGTCGAGGATTATTTAGTCTGGCCTGCTGGCCTTTCTCTAAGTAGTTTTTTTTTACTTCAATACAAATCTGAAACTTTTCATTTCATGACTATTTATGTGGCCAGTTTCTATGGCATTGTCTCTCCCATCCTGTTTTATGCTGCTACTTTCACTTTCATTCCCCCCCTTCCTCCCAAACATATGAATGTTAAAGCATTGAGGAAACAGGATTCTGTATCCTACTTGGGGGGGGGGGGGATATTATTTTTCTGCTTCGTTTTCACTCTAATTAGCTTTAAAGGACTACATGCTTGGCTATACATTTTAAGTCCGGGGCACAATGGAAGGGGGACAAAATTGGTAATGCAACACCTGACCATGTCCTTGTTGGGAAGTGGGAGGAAAAAAACAATATAATGATACGGATATCCTTCTCCAAGGTAGGAAATTAAAACCTATGAGAAATCCTGGCTCTCGGCTTGTTTCCACTAAATAATAAATTTTGTCACTGGTTGGTGTGATACACATCCGGAAATATTGATAATTTCGCAACATGCCATGCTTAAAGACCTAAGATTAGCGCGACTATTTTACATCTGGCCACACAAGTTATAAGGGTTTCTAATTTCCGGATGTGTTTTTTATAGTCATGTTTTATATATATGACCACTGAGGGAGGCCTAAGAGGCTGAAACGCGTATGGTCTATTGGTCATTTATATTATGTATATGTAGGGTTGCCAACTGCCATGTGTTAGCTGGAGATCCAGTCAACAGAGATCAGTTCACCTGGAGAAAATGGCTTCTTTGGCCACTGGACTCTATGGCATTGAAGTCCTTCCCCTCCTCAAACCCCGCCTTCCTCAGGCTCTGCCCCAAAAACCTCTTGCTGGTGGTGAAGAGGGACCTGACAACCCTATGTATATCATCAACTATGATTATTATTTCTGTTAACAGTTTACACTGGTGGTTTTATGTGTGTGTGTTAAGTGCCGTCAAGTCGCTTCCGACTCATGGCGACCCTATGAATGAAAGTCCTCCAAAATGTCCTATCTTTGACAGCAGTGCTCAGATCTTGCAAATTGAAGGCTGTGGCTTCCTTTATTGAGTCAATCCATCTCTTGTTGTCTTCCTCTTTTCCTGCTGCCCTCAACTTTTCCTAGCATGACTGTCTTTTCCAGTGACTCTTGTCGTCTCATGTCGTGAGCAAAATACGATAGCCTCAGTTTAGTCATTTTAGCTTCTAGGGTCAGTTCAGGCTTGATTTGATCTATAACCCACTGATTTGGTTTTTTTTGGCAGTCCACAGAATCCGTAACACTCTCCTCCAACACCACATTTCAAATGAATCTACTTTCTTCCTATCCGCTTTCTTCATTGTCCAGCTCTCACACCCATACATAGTAACAGGGAATACGATGGCATGAATTAATCTAGTCTTGGTGGCCAGAGACACATCCTTACACTTCAAAATCTTTTCTAGCTCCTTCATGGCTTCCCTTCCCAGTCTCAATCTCCTTCTGATTTCTTGGCTGCAGTCTCCCTTTTGGTTGATGGTGGAGCCAAGGAATAGAAAGTCTTGAACAATTTCAATTTCCTCATTGGTTTTATATGTAGCCTGTATTCCAGGCCTAGTGTTTTTATCATATCTATTGTGTACATTTATTAAATATAATTATTTTAGAAGATTTTATAACTTCCAGCTGAACCTTTGAGACTCCCTCCACTAAACACAAGAGACTGAATGCTGAAAACTTAACAATCAGAGAAGAAACCTTATGAAAGAAGTGCATGTTTGCACTTGGGTGCCAGTGATACTATTCAGAAGGATAATTCTGACATGCATGGAAAAATTGCCAAAAATAAATAACTGGAAAGCGCATTGGGGGTTTTTTAAACCCAGTTTTTAAAAACCCCAGTGTAGAAAAACACAGTGGTGTGTTGTTGTTTTTAAAATGTCAATATACTAAGTGAAATAAAGGTCAAAACCGCTCCACTTGGAGATATTAAGGGATACTTTAAAATTAAGGAACCCTTAAGCTAGGAATATATTCCATAGGATGGAATACAATGATATAGGCTGATAGATTTCATAGTTGTTGTTGTTGTGTGTGTAAAGTGCCCGTCAAGTCACAACCGATTCATGGCGACCCCTTTTGGGGGTTTTCATGGCAAGGAACTAACAGAGGTGGTTTGCCAGTGCCTTCCTCTGCACAGCAACCCTGGTATTCCTTGGGGGTCTCCCATCCAAATACTAACCAGGGCTGAACCTGCTTAGCTTCTGAGATCTGATGAGATCAGGCTAGCCTGGGCCATCAAGGTCTTTAAAATTAAGGAATCCTTAAACTAGGAATATATTTCATATGATGGAATACAATGGTATAGGCTGATAGATTTTATAGTTATTACAAGGAGGATTTTAGTGGTTCTCCCCCCCCCCCTTTGACATAGCTATAAGCAGAAAACCAACAACCCTTTCCTAAGTGCCTTACAGGAAAAAAAAACTTTCTTTCTGGCCCTATGGAAGTAGACCCTGTTTGAGCACTGACACATGTCAATCAGAAAAGCCATCATGATGTAAATGCCACCTTGCTTCCATTTCCCAATTAGGTAAAAAGAGAATTAATATGGGGGTGCCTCTTTGACTGACAAGCATCTCCGCCAACGTAGCGCTGTGCACAGATTCCTAATAAACACGTGCTTCATTTACAGCAAATTTAAAGCTTTATCTTATTCCCGAAACCTTTATTACAATGCAGCGATTCAATAAATGCTGAATGAAGACATAACTAGAAATTGGATCTGATATAATACAATGTAAATTACGTTTAACAGCCGCAAACTTTATTTGATATTCCTGAATTCATCTCCTGACTTCTGATTTTTCCCTTGAAGAAGTAGAAGGATGATAACAATCCTTTATCAGATACCCCAGGCCAGATCCTAAAAGACTTTAGGAGAATATCATGGAGTTTGGCTAATAAGTTCTGCCCACAGAACTTGAATATAACTATGGGATGATGTCGTAGATAATGTAGGAGAGGGACCATGGCTCAGTAGCAGGGCATCTGCTTGGCATGCAGGAGGTCCCAGGTTCAGTCCTCAGCATCTCCAATTAAAACAATTTTCATTCCAAGCAAGGTGACAGAGTTATAGGTGATGGCCACCATCTTGAACAAGTGATGAGTGACAGGTGGTTGTAAAGTGTGGTGCTGACAGATGAAACCACCTCTGCAGGCAAAGGTGGTACTGGGAAAGTCTATGAACCACACTACTTAGTGGTGAGCTAGGAACGGAGTGAACTTAATTTGTACCATGCAGGCAGTACGCTAGGAGGCAGAGCAAGTTTGTTTGCATAGTGTGAACACAGTCACTCTGCAGCTGCATGGGTATCATGCCGTTGAAAGTTCATGCTACTGTCTGTAGGGTTGCCAGTCTCCAGGTGGTGGCTGGAGATCTCCAGCTCTTACAACTGATCTCTAGGCAACAGAGATCAGCTCACCTGCAGAAAATGGCCGCTTCGGCAATTGGACTTTTTGCATTGAAATCCCTCCCCTCTCCAAACTCTACCCTCCTCAGGCTCCGCCCCAAAATCTCCAGATATTTCCCAACCCAGAGCTAGCAACCCTGTCTGCCATTTTAGACCTTTGCACAGACACAACATAGCTATACTTGTACTGAATAGAGGAAGCACCGGCTGAGGATGTCATTAGTTCATATTGCTGTCCAGCATGCAGAGGCAGAGTATAGATTTCAGTGCTGGATCCAGATTGTGAGAGGTGCTCGTTGAGTGATCTCCCCATTGATTTAACTCGCCCTCTCAAGGAGCAATCCATACTGCCACCCTGAGAGAAACAGTGAGGCGGGCAGTGTAGTGGCACTGGGGGAGAGCATTGTTATCTCAAGGAGATAGTGGCATGTCTCACTCCTCCTCACATGACAAAATCAGGTTGGGTTGATATGCCTTTAAGCCCAAGGGTGCAGGCTCCCTGCGAATGCTGGAAGCACCCCAGGACCATTTATGCTTGGTAATTAGCAGTGTGTTCCAGGCTGAAGTGCCCCACATATTTTTTTGAGTTTTTCACGCTGAACTGTCTTTCAGGAAGTGACTGTGGAGCCGGCGCATACCTGCTTTGCATTTCTTAAGAGCCCCTTTAACACGACCTTTTGTGTTTGCTCTGCTCAGGCCGCGAAGAATCCCCTCAAGGAAGCATGCAAAATCACAGCTGCTCGTTAGCTATGCAAACGGCGGTTGCTAATGGAAGGAACAAAGGAGCAGGCGAGTGTGGGAGGGTGGAATTTCTCCTTTTGCGTCAGGACCGTGAATAGGCATTTTAAAGGTCGCATTTAAAAAAAGACCTTTGAGCGATCATCAAAATTGACCCTGCATAAATGGCCCAGGTGTGGCTGATCTGTGCTTGGTAAGCAGGTCTGGAACAGGGGTAAAGGATTTAGAGATAATAAGTCAGGAAAAGAGGAGAGATGGGGGGGAAGGAGGGTTATGGCTCAGGGACCCCTCTCTCACTGGTCCACAAGAGCTGTATTAGCAAAGGGGATTGCCTGGTAAGTATGTTGTGTTTCCTAACAGTGAGGGCTATACTTTATGTTTATGATTAAATCAGCCTGTTAAAATTAAGCTCGGCTACCTTGAAACTCACTGGGGTGCTTTGCCTCTGGATCCTAGAGAAAGAACCAACTGCCAGCGATTTGGCAGAACAGGCAGTAGCTGCTCGTTCTTTTTTAAAATGGAGCCGGGAAGCAGGCAACAACAGTGTCGAGGAGAAGCATCAGGTGCCACAGACTTAAAAAGTTGGCAATGGCTCCCTATGGAAGGGCAATTCCTCAGCGGGTACCCCACAGTGTTGTTCTGCGGTATCTTCACCACCCTGACCAAGTTTACTCCACCTCCTACACCCTCCATAAGTCAGTCGTGATAGATTGTGATAGCACTGTGAACAGGCCAGAACTAAGAAGTATTCTTTTGCTAGTATTTCCCCCATAATTACTTAATAATACTAATAATTTTATTTATCTTTAATAAAATTATTTTTATTTATATTAATTATTAGGGTTGCAAACCTCCAGGTACTAGCTGGAGATCTCCTGCTATTGCAACTGATCTCCAGTTGATAGAGATCAGTTCACCTGGACAAAAAGACCACTTTGGCAATTGGACTCTATGGCACTGAAGTCCCTCCCCAAATCCCGCCCTCCTCAGGCTCCGCCCCAAAACTTCCCACTGGTGGCGAAGAGGGGCCTGGCAACCCTATTAATAGTATCAATAACATATTTATGTATTATAGTATTTTATTTATATTCAATAATACTTATATTTAATAAATTTAATGTTTTATTCATTTAATCTTTTATACCTTGCTCTTCTCCCACAATGGGGTCCCAAAGCAGCTAACAACACACACACAAATTCAACAGAAACAAACAAGATTAAAGAGCCAGTCTGCTTCTCTCGCACACACAATCAGATTTTCCACCTAGATCTAGGCTATGACCCTCAGGCTATGAACCAAAGGACAAGAGCCCTTTGGCTTGTGTGTCTGGGCTAAGGTTGCCAGGTCCCCCTAGCCACTAGGGGGGATGGGGGTAGGGTTGCCAGATCCAGGCTGGGAAACTCCTGGAGATTTGGGGATGGAGCCTAGGCAGGACAGAGACCTCGGTGGGATACAATGCCATAGAGTCCACCCTCCAAAGCATCCATTTTCTCCAGGGGAACTGATCTCTGGAGATCAGCTGTAATTCCAGGAGATCCCCAAACCCCACCTGGATGCTGGAATCCCTTGTCTGGACACCCCCATGCTTCAATTACCTGTGAGCAGAGGAGCCAGATTTGCAGACAAACTCAGCCAGTCCTAGGATTGCCAACCTCCAGGTGGTGGCTGGAGCTCTCCTGCTATTACAACTGATCTTCATGCAACAGATCAGTTCCCCTGGAGAAAATGGCCGCTTTGGCAATTGGACTTGAAGTCCCTCCCTGCTCCAAACCCCACCCACCTCAGACTCCACCTCCAAAAACTCCAGGTATTTCCCAACCCAGAACTGGCAATCCTAACCAGATCAGTTGTTGCTAACCAGTTAGCACACTCTTTCCTACTTTCTCCCCTGCCTCCTCTTTTCTTAATTAAAATAATCCCACCCACCCCACCAATTTCTTCAGCTTGGGCTTTTGTCTGCCTCCTTATGGTTTCTAGCTTACAGCAGAAATGGAAACTGTTTTTCTATGATGGTAGGTAGCTTAACCCTGACCTGGATGACCCAGGTTAGCATGATCTCGTCAGATTTCAGAAGCTAAGCAGGGTCAGCCCTGGTTAGTATTTGGATGGGAGACCACCAAGGAAGTCCAGGGTTGTTGTGCAGAGGAAGGCACTGGCAAACCACCTCTCTTAGTCTCTTGCCATGAAAACCCCAAAAGGGGTCGCCATAAGTCGGCTGCGACTTAACGGCACTTTACACACACACACAGGTGGCTTAAAGAGGAACATTGTTAAAATAATTTCATTTTCATTGTCTGTGCACATGTGATGAAAAGGCAAACAAGGGAAGCTCATCTTAAAGCACAAGACAAGGGCAAACAGTTTTCTTATATGGTGGAGCTGTTATTGCAAAGCAGTCTACTCGATAACAGCTCCACCGTACAAGAGAACTGTTTGCGCTTCTATTATCGCCTTCAGTTAAGTAGAGAATGATGACTGAACGTGCCAAAAACCAAGAATAATGTATTGGTCATAAGATGTCTCATTTAGTTGATCCAGATTGTCTGCATGAAGATATAGAGTCCTCGGTGGCTCAGTTGTCATTTCCCACACGGTGTAAGTAAATAAACCTCACGCGGCAGAAAATCATCTGAAACGACTGAATCTACAAGACAGTGTAACTGTGCCCATTCCCTAGTTTATTAACTGACATTTATTACGTAAATCTTATACAGCCATTGATACAGTACTAGTACAAGCACACTGACATAATAGAATAATGGTATAGAATAGAATGATAATAAAGATGCATTATTATATTAGAAAACAATATTACATAGAATATAAATAAAGGTGCATTTCTAGATATGGCACCAATTATTGAATTGTCACTTTCAATTGACAAATTAATAGCTTGTGGCACTTGGTGAAGTCTGTCTAATAGTGTATAGATTGAAGGAAGCAGTTTCATATATGAACTGTTTATGGTTTCATTGATGAAATTGTATATTTGTTTTCGTTGGGCATTAATGGTTCTATTGTTTTATATTAACTGCCTTGAGTACCTTGGATAACAGAAAGTCTGAATAAAAACCTTTAACTAAACAAACAAAAATACACTTTAATTTCCCTCTAGTATGTTTCTTCTTTATAGGTTGACGAGAAATTTTTTAATTGACTAACAGTATCATAATAAAAATTACAACTAAATTAAACAAAGGTGGGTTTTTTTGTGGGGGGGGGGTTGCCATCATGTCACAGATGACTCATGGCGACCCTGCAGGCTTTTCAAGGCAAGAGACGTTCAGAGGTGGTTAGCCATTGCCTGCTTCCACATCACACCCCTGGTACTCCTTGGAGGAATACTTCCCATCCAAATACTTGCCAGGGTCAAGGCTGAGAGTGTGTGGCTGGCCCAAGACCACCCAGCAAGTTTCCATGGCACAGTGGGGATTTGAACCACTCTAAGTGGAGCCTCGTGGCGCAGAGTGGTAAGCTGCAGTACTACAGTCCAAGCTCTGCTCAAGACCTGAGTTCAATCCTGACAAAAGTCGGTTTCAGGTAGCCAGCTCAAGGTTTACTCAGCCTTCCATCCTTCCGAGGTCGGTAAAATAAGTACCCAGCTTGCTGAGGGTAAAGGGAAGACAACTGGGGAAGGCACTGGCAAACCACCCTGTAAAAACAAAGTCTGCCTAGTTAATGTCGGGATGTTTGTTTGTTTATTTGTTACATCCAATGGCCAGCATAAATGTCTGGATGTGACATCACCCCATGGGTCAGGAATGACCTGGTGCTTGCACAGGGGACCTTTACCTTTACCTTTTTAAGTGTTAGAAAATTCTTCCTACTGTCTAGACGGAAACTCTTTTGATTTAATTTCAACCCGTTGGTTCTGGTCTGACCTTCTGGGGCAACAGAAAACAACTTGTCACCATCTTCTATATGACAGCCCTTCAAGTACTTGAAGTTGGTTATCATATCACCTTTCAGTCTTCTCCTCTTCAGGCTAAATATGCCCAGCTCCTTCAACCATTCTTCATAAGACTTGGTCTCCAGAACCCTCACCATCTTTGTTGTTCTCCTCTGGACATGTTCCAGCTTGTCTACATCCTTCTTAAATTGGCGTGCCCAAAACTGAACACAATACTCCAGGTAGTCACCCAGTGAGTTTTTCCTAGTTCAACGCAAGCAAAGGCCAACATTCCATTCACAGCTCTGTGCTTCTCTTGAAAGAAACAGAGGTGAAAAGCAGCTGATTCAACACAAAATACCTTTGGGCTACTGTGGAAGTAACATGCAGCAAACAGAAGGCAATATAATTAGGAACTACAATTACACCCTGTTAAGTTGTGATAAAATGTAATTTATTGGTGATCCATTGGCATTCTTTACAGAATTTGCTCAACCACTTTAAAAGATGGCGGTTACATAGTGTTGGTACTACTTTAGTTCTTCAAGTAAGTGGTTGAGCAAATTCTGCAAAGAATGCCAATGGATTAAACAATTGATTTATTTTTTTGCCTGTAAAATGTATTGATGGGACAGAGAGGCTTCTTCTTCTTCTTCTTCTCTCTCTTTCTCTCTCTCTTTGGTTGTGGATGTAAAAAGAAGATGACAAATGTGTTCAGGGAGGAATGTGTGAACTCAAAAAATGACTATCAATTAGGGATCTGGTAGTATTCTGTATTCTTAGGTGCCAATTGAACTGTCTTTTGTCCAAAGAAGCACAAGTTTACAGATGCAATGATGTTTCCACACTAGTCTAGTCTGGGACTGGTTGTGTATTTATTTATGTTAAACATTTATTTAGCTGCCTTCCTCTCTTGTGGCACTCAAAAAACACAATAAAAACAATATGAGTAAGACAACAATTATAAAAACACATGAAAGGTCATAATTTTAAACTCCAATTAATAATTAAATTAGCCAAATGCAGACATAAATGAAGATGTCTTCAACTGTCTCCTGAAGATCCACAGTGAAGGGGACTGGTGCACCTTCCAGGGAAGGTTGTTCCATAATCGTGGGACTGCCACCTAAAAGGCCCTCTCTCGTGTGCCCTCCAGATTAGCTTTTTGGATTGGTGTGACAGTCAGGAGGGCTTCTCCCTGAAATCTTAATTCCTGGGCAGGAATGTATAGGATAAGATGATCCTTCAGATACCCGGCTCCCATGCCATGTAGGGACAAAACCAACACCTTGAATTGGGCTCAGGAGCAGATTGGTAGCCAGTGTGATTGCTGTAGTATTGGGGTCATATGCTCCTGGTAGCTAGCCCCAATCAGCAGTCTAGCAGCAGCATTCAGCACTAGCTGCACTTTCTGAACTCTCTTCAAGGTTATCAAGTACAACATGCTGCAATAGTCCAGTCTAGATTAACTAAGACATAGATCTCTGTGGCTAGATCTGACTGGATCAGGAACGGGCACAGCTGACATGTATTGTGTGGATCTATTAACTGTCTTCCCTGGGCCTGTTTATACTTTACTACAGCGGTCACATGAGGTTGAAAGGAGGCCTCAAGCTCCTTTTGCCCCTCCCATGCTCCTCACCTCAGGGCGCGGTGAACACCTGAGCAGGGGTATCCTAAAAGTATTCAGACTGTGAATGTGGACACCACACAGCTCATTTGCCTCCTCTTCACCTGACAGCTAGGGTTGTGCATATCGATAAACCCGAACCGAAAATAAACCCGAAATTAGCCATTTCAGTAATTTTTGGGCTTTGTGTTTACTGAACTCCAAAACCTGGGGGTCTGCCCAAAGCTGACTAGGCAATTCCCAAACAAGCCCAATAATTATTTGGCTTTTTCGGGTTCAGCTATTTGCCTTTGCTCAGAGGTGCAGCTCTGTGCTTTCTCCCCTTTTTCTTTCTTTCTTTCTTTCTTTCTTTCTTTCTTTCTTTCTTTCTTTCTTTCTTTCTTTCTTTCTTTCTTTCTTTCTTTCTTTCTTTCTTTTTTGACTGGTTTTGCTTTTTGACTGGTTTTGAGGTCAGGATCGTTTAATCGTAGCCAACTTGGTCTGACCAACCTTTCAGTGGGTTGATCTGGATCAAGCATAATGGATCAAGCATAATGGTTTTTTAAAAGATGGGGCTCACTAAGCCCCATCCAGAAGGATATACCCTCCAACTAAAAAGAATCAGCTTCACCAGCGGCTGACCACCAGGCTTCCAAAGGAGACTCCCTCACCCATGTGGATGAGCAATCTCCTTCAGACAGCCCCCATGGTTGAGATTTCAGCTGGCTCCAATATCACTACCACCACCCTTAAAACCTGCTCTGAAATTGAAGGTCGCCCTTCAAGTAGAGCCTCGTTTCCCCACACCATGACCATCTCTTGAAATCAGATTTTTGATGACCACAATAAAGGACTGTTCACAGGATGTCATTTGCCACCAGAAGAAATGTTCTCCATGCCTTATTTTTCTTGCATTTAAGCCGTTTTCCTCAGTTTGGAAGTTAATTTGCATGGACATCATGCTATGAGTCCCAGATATGAATGGAGCCCCCAAACTTTGAGGCCCCAGCCCATCAATCAGCATTTTCCACCAGTCCTTGGCAACGCTGAACTTCTGAACCTAACAACCAATGGACGGTTCAGCTTGCAAATGCCTGGAGGATGGGGCAACCACTTTGCAAGCCCATAAAATTGGACCCCCTACCCAAAGTTCACCAAACTTTGACGACCATCCAAGGACAGTCCCTTGCAGCCACACTGCAAATTTGGGGACTCTACCTCAAAAAATGCACCCCCATGAGCTTTGGAAAAAAAATACCCATATACTACAATGGGCCTGAATTTTTCAGCAAACCTGGAAATATGCTGAATACTGACATTTACCAGTATGGGTATTCGGCTTATTCCGGGTTTACTGAAAAAAACCAGGACCAATAAACCCAAAATTTACCCAATTGTTCCCCACAACCCTACTGACAGCCCTACTTGCATACAAGTGACACCTAGAAAATAGTAATATGAACCACCAGTGTTAGCAGAACATTTTGCTATGGATAGTTGAGATGTTTCCAGGCTGGAACATGCCCATTTTATTTTTGCTGTGTACACATAGTTTAAGATTACACGCTACCTCTGGTCTGCAAACAAATGCATAGGTAGCCATCCTGAAGCAGCCGTTCTGTGTGCAGTTACTTAGGTGTAGGCCCCATTGAAAGCAACAGGACTTACTTCCAAGTAAAATGCATCGGATAGTAGCACACACACATACATCCCCTGGTCCATGAACAAGTTGTCAACAAAGTCTTCTGCAGCAAAGACCCTTTTAAAATTCATCTCCTCATGTTATTCCAAGAACTACAAGTGAAAAGTGAATGATTACATTATTGGCTACACATAGAATCTCCTGTGTTTGCATTTGTCATAGGTAGATGACCTTCATGGAGTTCCGTCTAATAAATGCAAAGAGAAAACACTTCTTTTCCGCAAGGGTTTTGTTACCAGTGCTGCCAGTGGAGAGCCCTACAGGATATTTGTCAGTTTCCCCTGGCGGAAATCACGGCCTCCCCAAGTACAAATGCTTATATGGAGGGCACACAGGAAGGTTTCCAGGCAGACTTAGGTAAGCTCAAAGGCTTTTGTCCATTCAGAGTGAGGAGTACATTGTACCTGACAATAAACCTGCCATTTTAAACCTCAGGGGTTTTAATCTTATAAATAAAAGAGTTCAGAAAAGAAAAAAGGGGGTTTCGGCGGTCTGCATAGCTCTGCCCGGAATTCAGATTCCTGTAAGGCACTCATTGGAATGTTGTGTAGAAAAACATATCAGCATCCATTCATCTGAACTCTACTACACCAAAATATGCAACATAACTCAAATGTTTCTCTCTGTTATGCTACCTTTTTCCTCAGGTCGCTGCAAGAACATCCATCATTCAATGGCACCCCTGAGCAAGGTACTGCACTGCATGTATTCATGTCCGATAACGTAACTTTCTGCTTCTTAAGAAATGGTTAACAAACCAAAAGGTCAGCCAACAAAGTTTGCCTTAAAGAGCCGTTTAAATTAGCTATAACATATGGAGATAAACTCCAAACCTGGCAGTTATTACACACAAGATTGCCTTTAAAAAAAAGCTAGACATATTAAAATTAAACACCTTTCTTCTTTTAGAGAGAGATGATATCCTTAAAATCTCCTTATGATATCCTTAAAATCTCAGATTTTGTGATCATAGTCTGCAATTTTGACAAGCAGAAAACATATCTGGATCTCATATTTCAAACTGGGAAAATCTGAAAATGTTTATTAGCAGCTTGGACCTGTCCCTATTCCTAATTTCAGTGACAATTTTTTTTATTTGGATTCAGGTTCAGCTCATTTGGTTCACACAAAGTTTTGTGCATGTTCTTTAATATCATGATAGTTTATGCGCAGAGCTGCTCTTATACTTGGATTCATTTCCAATTGGTTTCAATGGGAAACAGATTTCTACATTTTGTTTCTGTGTGCATGTGTCTTCCAGCCAATCAAATTATCAGGGATTATGTGTTGTATCCAATCAGATTTTCCACTGGTAAAAAAAGAAGAGGAAATGATCCCCTTGGGTCACCAAAACAATCTTTTCTGGGAATTATGGGACCTGTATGGACAAAAACCTTGTGGAATGGCAGCTATAGTAAGGAAGGGAATCAAGTGAGATGGAGAGAAAAAGCTGGCTAGATCCAACCCTATATACTTCACCCAAGGGACCTTGTTGTTCACACACACTTCTACCCAGAAGTGTTTCCCCCATCCAATATACATGTTTCTCACTTTTGTTACCCAGATGTAGTACTTGGCACTTATTCTTGTTGAATTGTATCTTGTTCACATCCGCCCACGTTTCCAGAGTGTTCAAATCTCATTTAATTCTATCTCTGTCTTCTGGTGTGTTCTCTGCTCCTCCCAATCTGGTGACATCTGCAAATTTAATGAGTAGTCCCTCTACACCCTCATCCTAATCATTTATAAAAATATTGAAAAGTACCAGGTTCAAAGTGAACCCTATGGCACCCCACTGGACACCTCCCTCCAATCAGATGCAGTGCCATTGACAACTACTCTTTGAGTGTGGTTCTCCAACCAGTCCCCTATCCACCTATCCTAGAGTCCAGTCAGCAGCCTCTAGTTTACCCATCAGAGCATCATAGGGAACCCTGTCAAAAGCTTTACTGAAACCCAGATAAACTACACCCACAGCGTTCCCTCCATCCAATAAGTTTAACCGAAGGGTTCAAACCAAAGGATATTTGCATAAAGAAGAAACAGAAGTAACAAAAGTACTAAAATGAATACTTTTATTCTAGAATACAGTAAAAGATGAATACAACAAAATTTTGAAGTCACCTCACATGGGCTTATTTAGAAATCAGCCTTCCCTACTCCAGCCACTGTTGTTTAGACGTAGGGCTGTTGAAAAAAAAAATCAGTAAAATTCAGATCCGGCAAAATTCGGCCCGTTTTTATTCGGGAAATGTCAAAGTCCAAACTCCCCCGATTCGGATCCGTGGAATTCAGCATGAAATTCGGAGTTCGCAAATAAATGTGGCCGTTAAAAGCCATTAAAAACACATTTGCGCCTTTCCGTGGCTCCGGGGGGGCATGTTTGGAGGTAGAGGTACCAAACTTTCAGTGTAGCTTGAGGGGACCCTTCTTGCAAGAACACCCAAGTTTTGTAAAGATTGGGTCAGGGGGTCCCGAATTATGGGGCCCGGAAGAGGTCCCCCCATCTGCCCACTGGAATAAAGCCATTAAAAACACATTCGTGGCTTTCCACAGCTCGGGGGGGGGGCATTTTTGGAGGTATAGGTCCCAAACCTTCAGGGTAGCTTGGAAGGGACCCTACTTGCAAGAACCCCCAAGGTTTGTGAGGATTGGGTCAGGGCCCCCCGAGTTATGGGGTTCCCCCCAATTGGAATAAAGCCATTAAAAACACATTTGTGGCTTTCCGTGGCTCCAGGGGGGGGCATTTTTGGAGGTAGAGCTCCAAAACTTTCAGTGTAGCTTGAGGGGACCCTTCTTGCAAGAACTCCTAAGTTTTGTGAAGATTGGATCAGGGGGTCCCGAGTTATGCGGTCCCCCCCATCCACCCATTGGAATGATTGGGAGCAGGCAATCCTTACTGTGCATCTAGAGAGCAGCAAATCCAAGGCAAAACCTCCCATTGTTTCTGGGGCAGCCAGAGAGAGACTCACCGACCCACCTCCAGGCAAAGGTGGCAACCAGTGAAAACAGCAACAATCACACTCGCAAAGAGGAGATCAAGCCCCCCCCCACCAGGACAACCTCCCTGCTTTGGCTCCCCCCCCCCACACACACACACAGTAGAAGCCAGTCCGTGGCTTCTAAGAGCCAATGTAACTATGCCGAAAGTGCATCCTGCTCAAAGCATAAGTAAACAGCGTAACTAGCATGGGTAACGTACGTATCTTTTCATTTCAACACAGCCAAAGTGCATCTTATAACGCTACCTGCGTAAGTGCGACCTGCGCATATTGCGTATCTTCAGTATTGATAGATGTCATGCTGCTGGATTGAAATCTTCCACAGCAACAATCACACTCGCAAAGAGATCAAGCCCCGCCCCCAGGACAGGTAACCCCCTCAAATCACACTCCACAGAGGCAATCAAGCCCCCCCCCCCAGCAGAACAGCCCCCCTGAACCAGAAGACGCAAATTCCCAACAAAGGAGAAGAACGGGCCAGACAGAGAGAGACTCACTGACATGGGATGTACTGAAACGAATGACAGGCTAGCCCATTATACACAACTGGAGCAGCTGCACAGCCCACTGTAAACAATAGGAGCCAGCCAGAGAGAGACTCACACACTGACCCACAGTTAACTCCAGACTAAGTTGGCAACCGGTGAAAACAGCAGAAAGCACAGTCCCACACAGAGGCAATCAAGCCCACCCCCCAGCAGAACAGGTAAACCCACCCCCTTTGGCTTCCCCCCCCCCTCTCTCTCTCTCTCTCACACACACACACACAAACACACACAGAGAATCTCCCCCCCACATACACACACACAGAAAAAAAGTTACAGAGAAAAGCCCCAAAATGGGTCATACTGTGGATGTCTTCTCTTCCATCAGGAGCAGGGACTGGGACTCGGAGTCAGGACTCAGGAGTAATCCAATACGATTCTAGCAGACTCACACACAGAGACTCTGGCCATTTATGCATGGGAGGTTTTGCCTTGGATTTGCCACTCTCTAGATGCACATTAAGGATTGCCTGCTCCCAATCATTCCAATGGGTGGATGGGGGGACCGCATAACTCGGGACCCCCTGACCCAAACTTCACAAAACTTGGGGGTTCTTGCAAGAAGGGTCCCCTCAAGCTACACGGAAAGTTTGGGACCTCTACCTCCAAAAATGGCCCCCCGGAGCAGCGGAAAGCAGCGAATGTGTTTTTTATGGTTTTATTTGAATGGGCAGATTGGGGGGACCCTTTCCGGGCCCCATAATTTGGGACCCCCTGACCCAATCTTAACTAAACTTGGGGGTCCTTGCAAGAAGGGTCCCCTCAAGCTACACTGAAAGTTTGGGACCTCTACCTCCAAACATGCCCCCCTGGAGCCATGGAAAGGCACGAATGTGCACACGCACCCCCCCCCCATGGGGATCTCTCACACAAACAGACACACTCTCTTTCTCTTCCCGAGCTGCATGGAGGCCGGACTCACGCAATCATCCACAACTGATTGGCCAGAAGAAGACCCAACTTGGCCACCGATTGGCCGCGGGAGAATGCTGCTTCGGGGGCGCCGAACTTGTACAAATTTATCCGGTGTCCGCCCAAACTCGCTGAGTTCGGTTTGTCGTTTTCCCACCTTTTTTGACTTTGGTTCTATCCAAAGTAGAAACTGCCGAATCAGGGAAAATTCGGCTGTTTTTCTTATCGGATGGAACCGAATTGACAGCCCTATTTAGACATTATGAAAATATATGTCCTCATGTGTAAGTACAAAAGCACAGAACATTAATTCAATTATTCAAGAACAAAGTGAACCATAAATGAATGCAAAGAACAATTTCGAGCAAACTCCAGTCTGTATTGTGGACATAAACTACCAATGAGGTTTTGATGCTATGAACTTGAGTTAAATGATGGTTCTCAGTACTAAAACATTCCAAACTCCTTTCTGCCGTCTCCTTGTCCCTATAAGAAAATACTGCTCTTCCAGTGAAAGAAGCCCACATAAAACTTCCCATAGCAGTGTGACTTGTTATTTCAGTAAGCAGTGCAGACTCTTTCGTAGAACTGGTGGTTGTCTGTATGTTTTACTGACATTTCTGTAACCCCTTTGTCCAAAGTAGGAGCAGAACAAGGAATGGGCACTTTCAGTTTGGTAAAACACACACCCCACCACCAATATCCTGTGTATCTGCATCCTTCTCCATTTTTCATGCCAGTACAACTGACACAGATAGGAAACATCCAACTGGATTTGGAGCATCAGAGAGGATATAAGCTTCCCACATGCTGTTTAAGTGATAACCATCACATTGTATGTGATAGCCAACACGATGGGAGGTTTATCGCCTCTTTGCTTGGCTCTACGAGGTGATACAAAACAAAAATCCAAGTTGACTGAGCACCGGAAGAACAGATGATAGTGACTTGACACATTCAGGATGCCAAGTGATAACTACAGTTATTGCATGAATAATATGTGAACTCACCTCCCCCCCAAGTGGAAAAAAATTATCACACCCACTAACATGCTGCCAAATCCAGTTGTGTGGTGCCATGCTGCTCACACTGGTTCTAACAAGAGGAATGATAATAAGCATTAAATGAGTGACTTTCAATTATGTCATAATTCCTCAGATGTGCTAAAAAGCAGCAGAATGCGGCACTGGCTTCACAAATGATTTTTCCTCTGTTGTAACTTTTTAGAGCATTCTTAAGCCAAGTTGCATCCTCCTAAGCCCTGTGACTTTGATGCACTCAGAAGGGTGTAATGCTGCTTAGGACTGCACTGCCAAATTTGTAAAAAATATGCTTTAAAACTGCCTTCTTCCCTCCTCCTTTCTCTTGTCCCTCACGGAGCTACTGCTGCATCATCTAAACAGGACTCGCTATCATAGAACTACTATTTATTTTTCAAAATAATGTCAGTCGTACAGGTGCAGGTTACAACAGAGAAATAAAACAGAAACCATCAAGTTACCATAAAAATCACAAAACCAACACCATAAAACAAATAAGCCTTAAAATCTAACACTCTGTCCATCAAAACTAGCATCAGTTAAGAGCCAGCATGATGTAGTGGTTAAGAGAGGGGGACTCTAATCTGGAGACCTGGGTTTGATTCCCCACTCTCCCACATGAGTGGCAGACTCTAATCTGGTGAACCTGGTTGGTTTCCCCACTCCTACCATGGGTCAGGAATGACCCGGTGCTTGCACAGGGGACCTTTACCTTTTACACATGAAGCCAGCTGGGTGACCTTGGGCTAGTCACAGTTCTCTCTGAACTCTCTCAGCCTCACTTTACTCACAAGTTGTCTGTTGTGGGGAGAGGAAGGGAAGGAGATTGTAAACCGGGTTGATTCTCCTTAAAAGGTATAGAAAATCAGCCTATAAAAACCTACTCTTCTTCTAAAGACAACAAGCATTATAACAAAACCATTACACGTATTGTAACAGCCCTATTAAAAAGCTCCATCTCAAGCATTAATTGGAATGTCATGAAGGACAGGATGACCTGGCCTCCTGCTCCTGATTCCAGTGTGTTTCTGCCCTTTCCTTTGGGGTATTCTTGTCATGAGATCTCCAGGCTGCGACTGCAGGTGGACAACCCTAGGAGCAGGAAGGAAGAGGACTAGGAAGTAAAAAAAAAAATGGCCTTGGGGCAAGTTAAGCTGAGCAGTCCCTGAGGCACTACAAGCTAGTGCAGCAGGACCACCCAGCGGCACCAACAACAGGCATCAGTTCCCCCATTGCTTCTAGGGTTGCCAACCTCCAGGTAGTTGCTGGAGATCTGCTATTACAACCAATCTCCAGCCGGTAGAGATCAGTTCCCCTGGAGAAAATGGCGCTTTGGCAATTGGACTCTACAGCATTGAAGACCCTCCCCTCTCCAAACCCCGCCTTCCTCAGGCTCTACCCCAGAAACCTCCTGCCAGTGGTGAAGAGGGACCTGGCAACCCTGATTGCTTCTGCACTGCAAATGGGCAGCAGTTCAGGAGCAGACACCTTGGTGAGATGATGCCAGGTCCCATTACTGATGAAAAGTCTCGATCCAGTAGCCCTGAGGCAGTGGCGGAGGTGCTGGGACTTGGATCTGCTTGCTTCTGGCCACCAGTGGCCCTCTAGTCTAGGGCAATGGCCCACCCGAAAAATTTCCCTGCGAGTTAAATGGCCTGTCTGCCCCTGGGCCCAGGTCATAAAGGACTTTAAAGGTGAGCACCAGCACCGTGAACTGGACATGTTTGGTGTAGGTTTGCCAGGTCCCTCTTTGCCACTAGCGGGAGGTTTTTGGGGCGGAGCCTGAGGAGGGTGGTGTTTGGGGAGGGGAGGGACTTCACTGCCATGGAGTCCAATTGCCAAAGCAGCCATTTTCTCCAGGTGAACTGATCTCTATCGGCTGGAGATCAGTTGTAATAGCAAGAGATCTTCTATTACCTGGCAGTTGGCAACCCTAGTTTGTTGACAGTATTTGACTACAGCAAACAGCTGTGCCCTGGCACCTGTTGAAGTTCTCTCTTGTTTCCTTGCCTGATTGCATAGAACGCCTCAGAATCGGCACCCCCGGGAGCTCCGATTTGCCCGCCTTAAGCTTCACAATCAATAGATCCTCTTTCCTCGACCGGTGGCTGCTGCAGAGAAGGATGCTTCAGCAGCGCTTTCTTATCCCATTGACATCCAACGGTAAATGTCAGCGCAAGCAGCAGCTCTAGCTTTATGCTAACAGCTTTCCTTTTTTGCAGAAGTAATCTTGACCGTTTAAGCCCTCTGTCCACTCTCTTATGGTAAAGCGCTGCTAAAGGGCCCTGGATCCAGACACTCTTAGCCCAGGAATGACAAAAATTAAGCAAGGCCCCTAAAATAATTTCAGGAAGTCTCCCCCCCGCCACGTGCATTAACCATGCTAGCAGTCTATGCAGACAGCATCACTAACTCCACTTCTGAGTTTGATTAATGTGAAACATTGGAAGTGCTTAAGAAAGGGCAGTTTTCTGGCCCTAATGCATCAGGGAGGTTGGGTGGCCACAGTAGAGAGATTCATTAGGATGAAACTGCAACCTCTTTTTGGCGTTTTTATTTTTATTTTTTATTTTTTTGCAGAAGGCAAATAGACACAGGACAGCTAGTCTAAGTGCTTTTGTTGCTGCTGCTGAGAAAGATCTTTTCTGAGAATATCTGGAGGCAATTTCTTCCAAACGGTAAAATTTGCTTATAATCATGACTTTCTGCAATCCACTGTTCTGGCAGTTGAAACCAGGTCGGATCATACTCCCAGACCCCTACGCAGACAGCTGATTGGAAAAGAACCTACATGCACAGAAGTGTATGGGACGACTCTGTGTAACTGGAGGCCTTGAAAATCAGGCTTCCTAACGCTAATGGTCTTGGACACAAAACGAGGCTTCCTGATTGTAGAAGGCCTGGGGGCAAACCCAGGATTCCTTATGGTAACAGCCCTAGAAACAAAACAGGATCTAGAGCGGGGTACAAATTGAATAAAATAAAATAATAATATATATGGAACAGGAATGAGCACATTGTCTCTACCTCCTCATACACAGAATCATAGAATCATAGAGATGGAAGGGGCCATACAGGCCATCTAGTCCAACCCCTTGCTTAATGCAGGATTAGCCTAGAGCAGTGGTTCCCAAAGTGGGAAGCACCACCCGCTGGGGGAAGGTGGAATTACCTAGAGGGGCACTAAGAGGTAAGGGGGCGCAGGGGGGCACTAGAGGTGGGCCCCTTCAACTGGATTGGCCCTGGTTAGTACTTGGATGGGAGACCTCTCAAGGAAGTCAGGGCAGAGGCAGGCAATGCCAAATCACCTCTGTCCATCTCTTGCATTGAAAACCCTACTGGGTTACCATAAGTCAGCTGCAACTTGACTGCACTTCACACTACCACGGGGATGCCATTTGCCTGATAAAGATTTTCCCTCCTCAGCAGCTATTAGGGCCAATTCACACATAGTACTCAGTCACACATGACAAAGTACACATAGCACAGTCACACATGAGTTGCAAATTCCCACATGTGTAGTGCCTGCTTAAGATCAGGACTGCAGTGCATGTGGAGAGGAGCCTCCAACATTCCATGTTGCACCATTTTCACAACTAGAAATGGTCCCATGGTGGGGGCTATTTGCCCAAAGCACATGTGTTCCCTGAAAGACAAGAGTTTCCCCCCCCCCCCAACAGACCCAATAGGGTCCCTAGAAGACTCTTTCAGCCTGGGAAAATGGTTCAGGGAGAAGGCTGAAGTTCCTTCTCAACATCCGATCCAAATCATGCAGCCACACACAGAGGAACTGAGGAGAACCTGCGACTTGCATGTGACTGGGTTACATCTGACCTAGGGTACCCCAGACCCAACCTGTGTACTCCATAATGTGTGAATCAGCTTAAGTCCTAGTTGAGAAAAAGACAGGCATCTGTACTGAACTACAGCCAGCATGGTTAAGAGCGGTGGTTTGGAGCAGTGGACTCTGATCTGGAGAACTGGGTTTGATTCTTTACCCCTCCACATGAGTGGCGGACACTAATCCGGTGAACTGGATTTGATTCCCCACTCCTACACAAGAAGCCAGCTGGGTGACCTTGGGTTAGTCACAGCTCTCTTCGAGCTCCCTCAGCCCCACCTACCCCACAGGGTGTCTGTTGTGGAGAGGGGAAGGGAAGGTGATTGCAAGCCGGTTTGATTCTTCCTTAAGTGGTAGAGAAAGTTGGCGTATAAAAACCAACTCTTCTTCTTCTCCTTCCTCCTTCTCCTCCTCGTCCTCCTCCCCATCCTATACAGCCTCATCCACACACTCCCTTCGGAATTCAAGCCCCATCTTTTTCCTAGCAAGCATTGCTTTTAAAAAATCTCCAGGCTGAAATAGCCTGGCATGCTATGTTGGCAGGTGGCAAAGCTGTTAGGCAGCCTTGTGCATCACAAGAGATCTGATGCTATCAAATTTCCTTCTCTCCCCACCCCCACTCCAAGACTAAAGAGAAGGCGCCTCTGTAAGCAGGTGGGAGTGTGATGAAAACAGTTTGTCTCCTGAGCAGCCAGCCATTGTCATTTTACGAATGAAATCACTTTGGAAATTTAGAGAATTAATATCATAATGAAGACGGGAGTACCCATTAGGGTGGTCTAATGTTGCTCTGGAGATGCATGATGGATGTCCAGTGGCTGCAAGCCCTTATTTGCGGAGAGTCACCTCTGTGGCTGCCATTATTAAGAAGCTGGCTGCAGCAGAGGATCAGACACAGCCATTGTGAGACGAGATCGTGTTTGACTGGTTTCCAGGGAAGTAAAGGATGGATTGTCGTCGTACCTGTCACTGTGACTTCCAGATTCTCTTCACCCTTGCACCCCAGGTCTTTTTTTTCTTCTCCAGGAGCAGCAAGTTTTTCTTCCCAAATCCAATTGCTTCTCTAATGGACAAAAATCAGTAATAGGTACATTAAAAAAAATACCTGGATATACATTTACATCTTTTAAAGTAGTGTGGTTTGGGGTTTTTTTTTAAAAAAAAAAAAAACACCAGCAATTCACCTTACTTGCTTTTTGTCGAGGCTACAAAACAGCACTCTGAAGAACAGCCCAAAGATGTGGGAAATGGATGCTATCCTAAACTAACCATGCCCACTTGTGGCTATACCTATACAACTGGCACAGCTGTGATGGTCATTCCAGGAAGGCAAAGCCTTCTTCCAGGAATTAACTGAATGTGCAATTGAATCATCATTTCTAGTACTTCAGCGTCTTTCCCAGAAGTACAGTTTTCCACAGGCAATGATTCCAGTTAGGAGAAAATGTGGCTATCCAAAACGCACGCATACACAATGAATGATCACTCTTCCCTACTGCTTTACTGTTAACCAAAGCCTTGGGCTGCACTGTATGATAAAGCAATTTTGCCCAGCTGTTCTGATTTTCAGTTAACAATAATATTGGGTTTCTCTAAAAAACAAAAAGCAAACAAAAAAAACTTATTTCAAGATCCTTCATACCTGAAAGTTCACTTTCTCCCATGTGAAACTACCTGTCTACTCCTATCATCTTCAGAGCATCTGTTCCAGGCGCCCCCGTCATCTGAGGCTAGACCTCCCCTGTCATGGTACCAAACGTCAGACCTCCCTCCTAGGGCTGCCAAGCTCCAGGTGGTAGCTGGAGATCTTCTACTGTTACAACTGATCCCCAGGCGACAGAGATCAGTTCACCTGGAGAAAATGGCTGGTTTGGAAGGTGGACTCTGGCATTATACCCCATTGAAGTCCTTCCCCTCCCCTCTCCAAACCCCACCCTTCTCAGGGTCCACCCGCAAAATCTCCAAGTATTTCCAAACCCAGAGCTGGCAACCATACTCCCTCCCCAGGGATATTTGTCAGCCTCTATTGTTGTCTTCCACCAGTGGATGAAGACTTTGTTCATCCTGGTAATTCTTATTGGCCCTCCTTCCTAGATGAGTTGTTGTTATGTGTGTTCATATGACTAAATTTTATCTAATTGTTTAAATATTATACCCACACACCTTAATATAAATGCTGCTTTGGGTGGGAAAGCGGCATAGAAATGTTTTAAATAAACAAAAAAATAAATAAAGTTATCTATTTCTTGTAATGGTACTGATTAGGAAGACAGACTGCCTAAGTCTCCTCAGTCTCTAACTTTCTTTCTATGTCTGGATTCTTATGGTGATTGGAAATAATACTGTCTCTACTCTTTTGGATTTTGGCTCACCAACATAGTAGAATTTTTTTAAAATAAGCTTTGGATTTATTATGCCAAGCAAACAATGGAATCCAAACAGGATGCTTAAGGATCACTTTAATGTAAGTATAGCATTATTTTAGAGGAAGCGTTACCTCTGAATTAACCGAATCTCTCTCTCTCTCTCTCTCTCTCTCTCTCTCTCTCTCTCTCTCTCTCTCTCTCTTATTTCACACTTCTATAAATGAGGCCCTCTTTTGCCAATATCTACCTGCTTGCAGATATACTCTATTTATTAACTTCAACATATAGATAATTACGGGTTCCTTTAAACCAAATTCCATTTTAAACAATGGCACATTTAATTCTATAGCTATATGTAAGAAATGTAGATACTTCATTGACAGCAGCAAACACATAGATAAATGCCAGGAAATAAGGCACAATCCACTGTGAAGTTTTTCTGCGCAGGCCCACTGAAGTAAATGTAAGTACTTTGTTTTTGCATGGCACATGTTCACATGACACATATTCAGGAGCGCTTCCCAGTGAATTGTATTCATTATCTGTGATTCCTTTTTCACCCCAAAGATAGAAATGGGAAAAATCAGTAAACAGAAAGAAATGAAAGAATATCGCAGAAAAGCAAAAAAAATCCCACATTGGTATAGTACATAATAACAACATTTTGTCATGCAGCCATTTGCGCACCCCTTCCCTCCCTGAATCATTATTTTCCTCCAGAAAATTCAAAACCACTGGAAAAGTTAAAGGGAAGTGCATGACAGTAGAACTCCGCCGCATAGCACTGAATTGCATTCGCCTTTGGGTTCCGTCGCCCGTTTGTTGTTAGCTGTACCGTCGAGGGATATCGTGGCGAATCATGTACAGAGCTAATCAAGAAGACAGGACCGGAGCTGCCTCGCTATTTTCTAACAGCCAAGTCAGCCTGGACAGGACAAGATGAGATGCATCGCCAAGAAAAAGAGATGCTCCTTAGCATTGTGTACGTGGCAGGGTATATGTGTGCTTGAGTGTGTGTGCGCACGCACGCAAGAAAGGAAAATACAGCTCACTCGGTCACCAAGGAGGGTTTTGCGGTCTCTAATGAACGTAGGCTTGCCCCTTAATTGAAGAGATTTTAGCTGATTAATCACCTGAGTTTTAACCAATTAAATCTGCATATATTTGTGTATGAATGAAAATCATACTTCTGAAGGGGGGGAAGCATACTTTATATTTGGGCAATATACGCTGCACAGCTCTCAGCTCCCTGTTGGAGAGAGAAGATTTGTTTTCTTTTCTAAGATATTTCCCCAACCCCTTTGTTTTTGCATTTAAAATGATGACATGGGAGGGGGGGAAGTGACTTTCCAATTAAATAAACAGCACCTTTTAAATCAATCAAAATATTTCAATTAATCCACCATATGTTGCAAACCTAAAATTATACCTTTTTTTTCTTTAAGTGACTAAAAAACCCCAAAGCACCGAGGGCCCAAGGGCAAGGATGTTGGGGGGGCTCTTCCGGGGAAGGGCTGTCGTCGCCCAGGAACGTCCCTCGAAACTGTTGCCGATGCCCTCGGGTAATCAAGACGCTCCGATCGGAGGACGACAAACAGAAGCGAAGCAGCCTGCCGGCGTCCAGACCCCGCAAACTCTAAATGTGATCTCAGGCAGAGAAGAGCTAATGAAAACAATCACATTAAACATAGCTCTTCAGCGTTCGGCACTCAATAAGTGAGCAGCAGGCTTTCTGTGTCTGGCTTGCAGAAAACAGGAGGCAGCAGGTTTGCAACGAGCGGCGTTTTAATGTGATTGGACTATAACAGACAATCTATTTACTGGGTGCTCTGGGGAGCTTATAAACAAATGTTGAGTAATTTCAGCCAGCAGTAATTACCCTTGCAGCTGACAAGGATAGCATGATACTTTCTCCTTCACCTTCAGCCCAGTCCAGAAGGCACGGTACACAATGGCATTTCTAATTATTTCTGCATTTCGATGGCTTCGAAGACCAAAGAGTGTTATTAAGAGAACGTTTTAGAAGCTTAAAAAAAAAAAAAAAAAAAAAAACCCCAACGACGAGACATTTTAAAGCCATCCCTATGACAGCAAATGACAGGTTCCCTTTTGAGGAGGCAAAGGTTGGTCTGCTTACCTTACCTCCTCTCTACACGAGAAAAGCACTTCTGTAAGCGCTTTTTCGCCATCCGTTCGACCCTTCGGACAGTTTCAAAAATGTAACCCAGCCTGGGATAGATAGACCACTGTGTTAAGTGCCATGTGTTCGAATTTTGCTTAGAGTAGGCCAATGAACACAACACTTGGTTAGCACTCTGGCTCCTGAACTTGCAGATGGCAGCACAAATGTTGGTAAAACAGGGAGAGAGCAGCCAAAGCATTTGGGGGAAACAGTAAACTTTTTCTCCCCAGTATCTAAAGGTCTCTGAAAACTACCGGCAGTGGTGAATGCAACAGGCCAAATGGTCTATAAGCGTGTAACCATACAGTTGGATCCAAATCACCACAGGACGTGTGAAGCTGTAAGAAGCAGACTTCCCCCCTTCAGCGAGGATTGTCAGCTCTGGGTTGGGAATTACCTTGAAATTTTGGGGGTGGAGCCTGAGGAGGGCAGGGTTTGGAAAGGGGACTTCAATGCCATAGAGTTCAGTGACCAAAGCAGCCATTTTCTCCAGGGGAACTGATCTCTATCACCTGGAGATCAGTTGTAATAGTGGGAGATCTCCAGCCACCACCTGGAGGTTAACAACCCTACCTTCAGCTGAAGCCCACTGAGTGTTTCCCACAGGTCTGCTCTGCATAGGGGTGGCAAGGGACACCCAGAAACAGAGCGGAGGAGAAACAAATGGTCTGTAGTAGGAGAAGGTAATCAGCAAAAACCTGCATCTCTCCCAGCGCTAGGGTTGCCAGGTCCCTCTTCGCCACCGGTGGGACGTTTTTTGGGTGGAGCCTGAGGAGGGCAGGGTTTGGGTTCAATAATAGCAGATCTCCAGCTAGTACCTGAAAGTTGGCAACCTTGCCCAGGGCTATTGTTGTGATGATAAAATAGAGGAGGGGGAAACGATGTTATAAACTGCTTCTGGTCCCTAGTGGGGACAAAAGCAGGGTATAAGTATCTAAAATAAACAAATTACTTGATATATATTGCAATCAGTTGTCTAGGCAGGGGCAGTCTTATTTGTGAATTGGTTAAGCTGAAACTTCTAACTGAAAGGCAGTTTCCAGTCTCATCTATAACCTGCAAGTTTCTATAAAGCACCTTTAATTGGGTGGTTTCTCTGGATTTTTTCACTGTTCAAAAATTACTAGCGAGCCTTTATGTACTTTAGAGAAAACATTAACGCTTAACCGCAACATAATGCTATTCAGAATCCAAACTATTTAAAAACCTCATTCTCATGAGCTGCAATCCTTTAAGCATATGGGGTCATCAGCATCATCCAGACTCTTACTAACCCCATCTTGATGGGACCACTTCACACACTTTCCTCTAGTGCTTATGTGCAATTCAAAGGGCGACAATCTTGGTTAACTTCTGTGCAGTCCTTGATCTGTTCAGTATAATATGTGGGTGAGATTAAGAAGATGCCTTCTCTTTCCCTTGGTCCAATCAAGAAATTCCCAGTTATACATCCTTGACCTATGGCTATAGTAATCAAAGCCTGCCGCTATCTCCAATGTGTTTCAGGGGAGTTACCTAGACATACAAATGTTTTAAGACTCAGACTTTTGAACCCCATCCAAGTTACCCATATTTTATAGCTTCACAGCTCTAATACCAATTGTTGATGAGTCTCTTGATTTCTTTTGAAATAACTGAACGAAATTCAACTCTTTCTTCTAGGTCTCCCTAAATAGGTATGGCAGCCCAATCCAGCGTGGTGTAGTGGTTAAGAGTGGAGGTTTGGAGCGGCAGACTCTAATCTGGAGAACCGGGTTTGATTCCCCACTCTTCCTCATGAGCAGCGGACACTAATCTGGTGAACCAGGGAGGTTTCCCACTCTTACACAAAAAGCCAGCTGGGTGACCTTGGGCTAGTCACACTCTCACAGCCTCACCTACCTCACTGGGTGTGGGGAGGGGAAGGGAAGGTGATTGTAAGCCAGCTTGATTCTCCTTTAAGTGGTAGAGAAAGTCAGCATATAAAAACCAACTCTTCTTCTTCAGTCCTAAGAGTAGGGGTACTTACACTGTGCTCGGGAATGGCGTAGCCACACCACCTCCAGAGGTGCTTGCTGCAGCGAAGTGGGGAATTGAAAATAGATTCCCCCCCCCCCCGCAAGCCTCGTGAAACTCTCCATAGATTTTTATGGGGCTACGCCTGCCTTTTAGCAGGCATAACTCCACGCCAGCTAAAGGAGGCATTCCCAGCCCGAAAGGGCTTTGGAAGCTGCCTAAAGGCAGTGCCACCCCTGTCGATGCCCAGGGAATGCCCCCCTGGGCGCTGTCACAAGCACTTGCACTGGACAAATGCTGCTAATGCTAGCACTGTCGTGTGGTGCCCCTACACCTGGGTAAGTGCTTTTGCTCAGGTGTCCGTGCTAGTTGGGATGGCGCAAGTGGCACTGATGCCAGTGTAGGGGTCACACCACCTCCTCAGCAGCCCCAGACCCCCCTTTCAGGCTTGTATGCTTATTGTTACCTTTCACAAATGTCTCATGCACTCTTTTCCAAGAAACTTGGACGTGCATGCATTAGGGATTGCCTATTTTAACCATACAAGAATCCTGTGGCAGGTGAGACTTAGACAGATCTTTACAAGGAGGAAGAAGTGAAGACCATTCTAGCTGGCTAGCAGCAGCTGTGTAAGGTCTGGCTATATTTGCTTCATCTCTGCTATAGGGTTTAAAGCAAGCCCGAGGATCATATCTAAGGGGAAAGAAGATCCACTAGCATAGAGAGAGAGAGAGAGACCTTCTTTGTATTTGGAAGTCTTTCCTCCTACTCCTGTTTATTTCTGTTGTACTAGTTTTTGTATTTTATTTATTTGAAAGCCGGTGTGAGGTACTGGTTAGAGGGTCAAACTAGGATCTGGGAGACCCAGGTCTGAATCCCTACTCTGCCATGGAAGCTTGCTGGGTACCTTTGGCCAGTCACACAGCCTTACCTACCTCATTGGGTTGTTGTGAGAATAAAATGGAGGAAAGCAGAACAATATAATGCATTTTTAGTCCTCATGAATACATTAGTTCACATTTTAAGCTTCTTTGTGAGAAAGGTGTTTGGAAACTTCAGTTGGCATGACTGGCTGCAGTCAGGATGTTGACTGGGATGGGTCATAGGGACCATATCACTCCAGTCTTGACCCATCTATACTGGCTCTCAATTTGTCTCCAGGAACAATTCAAGATGCTGGTGTTGACCTTCAAAGCCCTACATGGTTTGGGACCAATATACCTGAAGGAGCACCTTATCTCTTATGAACTTGCCCGATCACTATGGTCATCTTCAGAGGCCCTGCTTTGGGTGCCCCCACCTTCTGTGTTTAGGGGGGTAGCAACCCGGGAGAGGTCCTTTTCAGTCATGGCACCAAAGTCCTGGGACTCTTTCCCCGGAGAGATTGATCTCTGTCCCCTTCTGTTGCTGTTCTCCATCAGTGGGTGAAAACTTTTTGGTTTCATTTGGCTTTCCCTCAGTGATTCCTCCTTCCTAATCAATGTTTTTTATAATTTGTATGTGTTTTAACTCTGTTGTTTTAATTGTTTTAATATGGGTTTGGGTGGGTGGTTAATTTTAATTGTTTTTAAATGTAATGTTATCACGTATGTTTTAAATTATCAGCTGCCTTGGTGGTCCTTGTAGGGGTGGAAAGGCAGTATACAAATTTGGTAAATAATAATAAAGAAGTAAATACATAAATATGGGGAAACCAATGAACCCCAGATCATCCAATGAGCTACATGGCCAACTGAGTATTCAAAGCCAGGTCCCAAATCAAATGTGCTATGCCATGCTATATAATAACATGCTAAACTGTGGCTTAATGGTAGAACATCTCCTTGGCATTCAGAAGGTCCCAGGTTCAATCCCCGGCATCTCCAGTTAGGTACCAGGCAAGCAGGTGATGTGAAAGACCTCTGCCTGAGACCCTGGAGAGCCACTGCCGGTCTGGGTAGACAATATTGACTTTGATGGACCAAGGGTCTGATTCAGTATAAGGCAGCTTCATATGTGTATGCCATGCTCATATCTACCATGGATTCACAACATTTTATTGTCCCTGCCACAAAATTATTCATCCTGGATTTCGTTTTTGACCCACCATGCATTCAACAAACCTGAATGCTGAAACTTGCTAAGTATACAATAACCTCTACATGAAAGTTATGCTGAGCATTTCATAATACCCATGAAACTCACAGCTGGAAATATGAAGTTGCAGTCTCAACCTTTACTTTCAGACAAGAATCTATTGCCTATTATGTTACTTATCCCATTTGTTTCACCGAAGGGAACTCAGGGTGGCTTCTGTGGTGTTATCCTGTTATCCTTGCAAGCATGTGCAAGGTATCATGACTTGCGCAAGGCCACTGAGTGAACTTCATGCTTGAGGGAGATTTAAACCCAGTCCAATATACCCTCCACCATACCACACTTGCTTACTAAGGTGTACCACACATTACAGTTTTGCTATCCTCTGGAGTCTCAACTTATATACTTGTTTTAAGGAAATCCAAACATAATACAGAAGTAGGTGTAAGACTATGTTCCCTTACCTTGAACATCTGCAAGCAATAATTAAAACGATCCTTTTAGGCATCCCTAAATTAAGCAGGACAACTCGCTCACAAGTGTACAACAGATTTTTTTTTCTGTTTCGCATTGTAGTGTATTCAGATATGTGCCAAACTGGCCAAAAGTAATTGGGGGAGTCAGTGAACTGTGATGTGCGCTGGTTCGCAAACACCACGGACAGTTTGGCGTTCACTGAGCTTTCATCCGCCTCAATAAATTCAGTTCAGATTTATGCTATAGGAGCTGACAGCAGATATCTAATCCCCAAAAGTATATTATTTACATTTTTTGATACGTTACATTGCATTACGTCCTGTCATGTCGCATCTCGTCACAAACTGATATAATATCGCATAACCTGAAGTGACATGATGACAGACATCAGAACTATATATTAGAAATCCTATAGCTGGGAACGGCAGTGTTTCTTAATGCGACCGAGGGTGATTGAGTAGCTAAGAGTACTCACTGGATTTCTCTTTGACTACAAGTAGCCTTTCTGGGATAGGCAAAGCAATCTCTACCTCATCTTGGTGCAGATTGAGAAAACCTCGTTTTGTAGTTCTGCTGTTCTTTTTTTTTTTAACCCCACTTTGTTAGCCTTAAAGGGTTTGTAAGTACAGAAATGGTTACAGCGGATATATCCAACGGCAATGTGAAAGGACAATAGTGGTTACAAATGAGCTCGCTGTAAAGGAAGCCATAGAAATCTCCAACATTAACAACGCAGTCGGGCTGTTGATTGTTCACACTACTGCCAAGCCAGTGCCACCCATTTCTAAGATAATTGTTGGTAGCAGGGACCAGAACGTTAATTTGCCCTTGTTCTTGAGACTGGCAGGTGTCACTTTGCTCCATGTGGGACATGAGTGACAGATATTTTGTCGCGGATGAAATAAGAATGCAGAAATTCAAGAGCGCCTCTGGGATTTCCCTGGTCATTTGTGGCCAGCGCAAGGAGCAGGGCACACTGCTTTCCTAAGGCAGAGCTGGCTGCTGCTGTTGGCATTGGATTTGCTTGCTGTTTCCCTCCCCTTCGCCTAATAATATTTTTACTACAAAGTAGTTGGGATGGCTGTGCATTGATCGCGGAGGGGTCATTACTCAAAACCGTTATAATTGTTTTTCTGGTGCCTTTTGAATTTGATGGCAAAATGCTTCACTTAATCCAATAGGAAATGTTCAGTGTTTGTAAAAAATTGATCACAAATGGGTGGAAGATTATATTCAGAGGCATCGTGTCAGTATCAGGAAGAACTACACTGGATAAACTATTTTCTTTTTTAAAACATAAAGCCTTTAAAATGTCTTCTGTGTAGAACAAATTCTTTATCTACCTCATGCTTCACACTAGGGGGAAAAATGCCTTAATATCCAGGAATGAACACTAAAGCTTGCTTTTAGTTAATGTTGTGGGCTTGTGTTTCTTCCCTTTCTCACAATGTTTCCTTTGCAGTGGGAGAAATGGATGGCATTATCTGTAGTCAGAAAATTAATACTTTCAATAATAAATTTAATTTAGAAAGGAAAGAAGCCTTTTGCAGGGAAGGCATATAAATACATCAATCTTTGCCTTATTGTAAACTAATTTAATGCCCTGATTGTTAGAGAGTAAGAGCAAAGAGGTGGTGAATGTGTCTAAAAATATTCAACATTTTTTCCATACTGTACGATTAAAAGATGTAGTAAGTCTAAATAAACAGAAAAGGCCTGGTACTCTCTATGACAAACTATTTCAGAAAGATTGCCTCCATTAAAACAAATTTCAGAGAAATAATTCACTTTTTTTTTTTAAAAAAGGATATATATCGTGATAAAAAAATTCCACAGTATAGTTAATCGTGATCTCTTCTGTATCGTAATTTTAATAATACTATTTCCAGTGAGTAGAATTGGCAAAGGCTACATATACCTTTGAATGCGTACATTTATTTCCGACTGATCTTTATTCACATTAAATAATTAAAGCATTAGTCTTTGCTATAGAATGGATTTTTTATTACTATTAGAGTATGTTCCCTCCTGAAGCTCTAATGATACAAATGCCACCAAAAGAGAGGAATTAAATAAAGTGGATTAAAAAAATAAATCAGAATAGTTTACAATTTAAGGCCACAGTCTAAACACAGTTAAGCAGTTTTATATCCCCCTGATTTCAATGAAAAAGAACAAAGCACACGCTTAAATGCCTCATATTGGCATGAATGGGAATGAAAACACTCAACTTTGGTCCAATCACAAGATCTTAGGTTTTTAGGCATATGGATCCTACAAGCTAACACAATTTTCTATTACTTATGATAAAAGACCAATACTATAGCTATTTCACTTTGGGGAAAAAGTTTACAGCCTTATTATATGAAAAACATGTAATTTCATGCTGAACTTTTCATATTCAATAAAACCATTGACATTAACAATCTTTGCTGAGAAATAAATGATATTAAGATGTTGATAAAGCCTGAGAATATTGTAATGTCATTTGCCAAATGTTAATTTATCATTGGTATATTGAAACAGCCTACGTTAAATGCATCAGAACATAAATAAGTAGCTCTGAAAAGCGTATGATAGGAATTTATTAGAGTAATCTGTTATAAACAATGGCTAATTGAGCTAATGTTGCGTTTTCAAAAGACACTGAGATCCAATACAGTCAAGGCAGAACAAAATCAACAATTCCTCTCCTCTCCTGCCATAAGCAAAAATAAACTGTCATCTCTTTAGAAATGCATTCATTTTCTTCCTCGCCATCATTTCTTTAATTAAACTGTATCCTTAGTGATCCGATCTGATTGCCATTACAGCTTCTTTAATGAAATTGCTTCGCATCTCCCAAACCTTCCCATTGTATTATTTTCATCTCTTTATGTAGGGCCATCATGGTGCATGGCACTTGTCAGAGGACAATTTCAACAGGCCCCACCCAGAAAAGATTACAATCTAAAATCTATTTATTTATGAAAATATTGGTACCCTACCTTTTCTGTGGCTCAAGGTGGGGTATAATTTAACATAAAGGAAACCACAAAGACTAGAGTAACATAAAGGTGGGATTCAAGAAAGAAAAAACACACCTTCTTTCCACTTGTATTAGCTTAGGTGTCATTAATGTTTTGTATGGTAGATTGTGATGGCCTCTGGCCACAAACAATAAACTTTATCATCAAATAGATAGAATGTATCTGGACCCAATAGTTTTGAAGATTCCAGCATACAGAGAGAAGGGGGGGAAACCAATTCCCACCCCGCCAACTACTATCTCTAACCTTTGAAAGTGTATGTCCTACAAAAGCCTTCTAGCCTGTTCACAAATTACAGTGAACATGTGTACATCGTATGTTTGTTTTTTATACATGCATTGAGTAATTCTCACATTCCATTCATGTGTGGCGGATCAGGTGATTGAAACCCCACATTTATCTAGGGACCAGTCTCCAGTTTCATTTGTAAAGTGGACACATGTTGGCTCTTTCTTACCAATAGGTAGATGCATTCACATGTAGGCTGTATGAGCGTTCACTGTAATGTGTGAACAGGGCTTACGGGAGGGAACACTCTCAAAATCAAAAGAAAGTATTGTAGCGTCAGTGCAAAATGTTTTGTTCCAATGCACTGTACGTGTTCTGGCTCCAAGCAAAACGGATCTAGCCGGAAACATCAATGTCATCCTGTACATGAGCATTAGCCCCAATTATTACAAGTGACTTCGAGGAAACAAAAGGAAGCGGTGTTTGCACGTGATGGTTAGTGAGCCTCCTGTAACTAACTGGGAACAGAACGGGGGAAGGAATCGGTTCCTGCATCTTACAGACCCTCTCCCACAAGGCTGAACCCACAGTCAGAAGATGTTCAGCAACATTAACTGCCTGCCCATTTCCACAAGACTCCGGGGAAGCTACCGGCGCAGGGCTTTCAGTGCTGAGAAACCTGTGACACGAGACAGCCACCATCTCCCTTTCATCTTAGCTGAGATTTGGAGAGGGTTCAGGCCAGAGAGGCTTCTTAATTCTCACTAATTCATTTGCTTCCCTGATTCACTTGGCTGGGGATAACGGGCGAATGATAATGAACCTGTAAGGGGAGCGCTTAGTCCCTTGCCTTTGAATGTGCTCGGCATGGATTGAGGGCTTTCTGTGAATCTTGCAAGAGGAAAAGAATCTTATTAGCGCTGATTGCTAGTCATGAGGTTGCCTCTAAAAAAAAAATGGTTCTTGTGCTTTTTAACCCTCGCTGGCTATGAGCGGACGAGGACTGCGGAGAAGGGATCGAATGTGTACAAACATTGCCGTGCAGCGCTCTGAACATTTACTAGGTTTCATGTCCTCATAATGTGCCACAATCACACCAATGTATTTTGTTTTCATCTATCATTAGCTCCAGCTACAAACACTGTAGGATTCCCGGTCCCCCCTTCCCCTCCCCCCATGATTAAATTCGGCACATTTATAACTAGCCAAGCTTTAGCCAGCCACCCCCAGCTAAACATCCACTTTGCATAAATGTATGCTCTCTTGAATAAAGGGTCTAATTTCCTTGTGGCCTCTTCTGTTAACTGTTTAAGCAAAGCCCCTCGCAGAACAGCAATCATGTTCGCTGCCTATAAAACAAGGGTCTTCTTGCAGTTTACCAGATCTGACGCTGCTACCACAGCGTTTGGACCGCTGACAAAAATGCCAATAGACAAACAGAGGAAGAAGCAGCCTGTCGTTGATAAAGCCATGAAATGGCATTTATTTGTGTCTGCCTGTCAGAGGAATTTGGGCTCCCAGATGGATCTCCTCTGTGTGCTGACAAACTGACACGCTTCGGTTATAACAAAAATCTGAGGGGCTTTAAAGGAAATGTTTTGTTTCACCTGTGAGTTATGTTTCGTTCCCCTTTTTTGTCTCACCCATGTGAAAAACATCAGAACAAATAAAAAATACTGTAGACTCAGTGGGTCCAGGGAGATCAATTGTCATGAATACAGCAGCAATCAAATGACTCTCTATCAAGTCCGAGAAACTGTGGAACTGTAGCTGGATTTCCAGAACTGCATTTACAAGATGGGGCCTCTTTGTGCAATCATGGCAGAGAGGTTAAGTAACTGGAAATCGCCCATCTGCCCTGCAAAAGCAGGGATAGCTAAGCAGCCCTCCAAAGCAGCCATTTTCTCCAGGGCAACTGACCTCTGTAATCTGGGGATCAGTTGTAATTCTGGGAGATCTCCAGGCCTAGCTGGAGGTCGGCAACCCTACCTAGAGGGTAATGAGTAGTGTTGCCAGATCCCTCTTCACCACCAGCGGGAGGTTTTGGGGTGGGGCCTAAGGAGGGCGGGGTTTGAGGAGGGACTTCAATGCCATAAAGTCCAATTGCCAAAGTGGCCATTTTCTCCAGGGCAACTGACCTCTGTAATCTGGGGATCAGTTGTAATTCTGGGAGATCTCCAGCTATTACCTGGACATTGGCAACCCTAGTTCTGCACCAGCTGGAGCATCCAAGTTGTCTTTCAGGGGATGCCCACATAGAACTGCAATAGTCTAGCCTCGAGGCAACCATAATATGGATCCATGTGGGCAGGTCAGCCATGTCAAGGTAGGGGGCCATCTTCTGGATTAAATGAAGATGGAAGAATATATTTTTTGCAGTTGTATGATCTTGCTTCTCCAGAAGTCGTGCTGTCTCTGGTATCACCCCTAGGCCCTTCACTGAATTCTTAAAGATAAGAACCAACACTTTGAATGGTGTCCAGAAACACAGTTTAGACAATGCATACTTATAGAATCATAGAGTTGGAAGGGACCACCAGGGTCATCTAGTCCAACCCCCTGCACAATGCAGGAACTTCACAACTACCTCCCCCCACACACCCCAATGACCCCTACTCCATGCCCAGAAGATGGCCAAGATACCCTCCCTCTCATGATCTGCCTAAGGTCATAGAATCAGCATTGCTGACAGAGGGCCATCTCGCCATCTATCCTATACTGATGGCTAGTGCAAGTTCCTGGAAAAACTGGAAGGGTACCAGGCAGACTCAGATGAAAGTGAAAACCAGCAAAGCAGCCTCCAGGGCAGGCAGAATATATTGCACCTGTCATATGCCCAGGAAGTCACATAAAGCTGCTTTACCTTTTTACCTCCCTAAGCTCTTTGCCTTTAAGTGATTGGGTGAAGCAAGTATTCAACAGGTCCATCACTGCATCTCTGGATGACGGACTGCTTCTTTTGAATTTCTACCTGTTAAGCCTTTTTTAAAGCCAGAAAGCCTCTATCAGAACAACAAAAAGAGAGCGAGAGTAAACCCTCTGATTTGGATCTTGATGTTACATTGTGCATATGTTAAAAGATCAGCTGCTTCACATGACATTCCACCGCTGAAAGCTTTCCTCTGTGAAATTAACAGCTGGAAACAGAGCACCAATCAGAGATAAAAACAAGATCGCCTTTCATTTTACTTTGACGTTTTCAAGGGTGAATCACAGCCTTGTGTGCCCAGTACGCACAGTTATTAAGTTCTTAAAGTAAAAGAGAAAGGAGATATCTTGTTGGAACATTATGGGTGTGCTGGAGTGGCTGTTTTTCAACCAAGTGACACCAAAATTGCAGTTGAGCTATTGCTCTCTGTCTGCTAAAGACCCCTCAGATTTCAAGTGAATTGGACCAAGGGTTCCAATTTTATGGGTCAGAGCCGGATCTACATTTTTGGGAAGGGGGGAAAAAGTACAAAATGGCGCCCCATATGTTACATACATATTTTCCTTTATATATACTTATATAATCAACATATACAATACAAGGAGGAGCGCATCAGGCATTCTAAACCATTAATGGTAACCAGCCTCCAAAACTCTTCTCCCCCTGTGAGTATTTAGAACACTCCCTAAGCCCCCCCCCGGAGTCCTGCGTGCCCAAAGCCTACCACAGCCACTGTTTACACATGGTCCTTGAAAGGGGGGCAGGAAGACAAAGAATTGGAAGGTCCTGCAGGTGGAAGAGCGGAGGATGCCTCAGCCAGGGGAAGGAGGGAGATTAGTAAGGCCATGGAAGGTTACCTGGGGTTAAGGTTGCCAATTTCCAGGTACTAGCTGGAGATCTCCTGCTGTTACAACTGATCTCCAGCCGATAGAGATCACTTCACCTGGAGAAAATGGTTGCATTGGCAATTGGACTCTATGGCATTGATGTCCCTCCCTAAACCCTGCCCTCCTCAGACTCTGCCCCAAAAACCTCCTGTCGGTGGTGAAGAGGGACCTGGCAACCCTACCTGGTAGTCTGTCTCCTACTGCATAGAACTTGACATCTTTGAACATCTCCTCAGGAACCTTTAGCTCCCCCTCCGCTTCGCTCACCATAGTCTCGCTCAGCTAACAACCGCTACTTCTGCCTTACCAAAGGCTATGGCTCCTCTCTGAAGCCTGAGGTCTCCTTCTCTCTTCCCCCCAACTCCTAATCAGGGGAATGGGCAAAACACACTGCAGAACAAGCCATCTCTTCCGGGCAATTCAGCCTCCCCCACTTCCAGCTGCCGCCCCCTCTCTGCCCACCGCCCAGGGCACCTGCACTTCCTTGCCCTCCTAGATCTGGCCCTGCTATGGACACCTGAGCAAGGTGCCCCAGATTACCTACTTGAACAGAAAAAGGGGGCCATTCCACAAAGGAAAACAGCAGGTCTCTGCAGCTTGTCTCCAAAGGGGATTGGTTGGAGTGCTCTGTGCTCCTCCCATGTATCCAGTTGTAAGGGAGATATGCCATTGATCAGTAGAATCAAAGAAAAACACAAATATATACTGCACTGCTGGTAAGCACCTGAAATTGGGGAGGTGTATTGTTTGAGGAAGGGGAGTTCATAATTTCCAAGAATCCCAGATTAGTATTCACTGTAACAATCCAAAACAGTGATTTCCATGGGTATCTTCAGTGCAGAACTTTCATAATGCACATCCCTAAAATGAGCTCCAGACCACAAGAAGGTTTGCTACAATAAAGCTGTTATCATGAAGTTGCCTCAAGGCTTTTACTGGTTGCTTCTGAGTACATTTCCCCCAAGATTTTGCATAATATACTTGGGCAGCTTCACTATACTGATCAGAAGTTGCCTAGACTATAAACATACAAGCGTGGCATTTGGACACTATGCAGAATTGTTCAGCTATAGAGACTCCAAGCCATGGAATGCTACTAAGTGCCATATTGCTGCTGCTGCTGTTGCTTGTTCTTCTTCTTGTTCTTCTTCTTGTTGTTCTTCTTGTTCTTGTTGTTCTTCTTTTACTGTCCCATATGTTCACTTAGACTTTACAAAGCTTTTAGGCACTATTCTCCACACCATTGAGTTGCCTCTTTCTTTTCTGGACTCTGTGCCTTTTACTGTAGGAGAGACAGTACTGTGTAATGGTTAGAGCATCAGACTAGAATCTTGGAGACCTGAGCTGGAATCCCAATCTTTGCTCTGCCATGGAAGCTCACTGGGTGACATTGTGCCCATCACTGAATTTCAACCTAACCTACTTCACAGGGTAGCTATTGTCAGGATTCAACGGAGGAGGGGAGAACACTTTCAGTCCTCATGGATAGCTTTCTTCTGTATTAGTGATGGGACCTTTTATATCCTGCCCCCAGCATGTCTCTTAAATGCAAAGCCTCTGCCAGGGAAAAGTGGTAATGCTAAGAATTTCTTATTTTGTGCAGGTGCACAAAGTAACATAGCAAGGTGCATCCAGATAAAAACTGTGGTGCCACATTAAAAAGCATTAACATAAAGAAGTCATGCCATATCAAACATTTTAAGTCATATAGAGGTGCCCTTAGTTTCCCTGTTGCCCTTCAAGAACTCAGTATTAAGATTCAATTTCCTTCCATTTTTGCAAGGACTTTGTGATGTATAGTTAAGCCTTCAAAGTATAGACTATGAACTCTGCTCCTGGAACTTAAGCCAATGTAGGATATACGTTCACATTATAACCCAATTTGAGCATGAACATTTGCATAATGAACTAATTTAAGCCTCACATAGAGAACCATCCACATTCAGGCAGTATTAGGGCTTTCCCTGTGAAATTAATTATTTCTTTGGCTTAAGTGCCAAATCTTCATTCTTGTTTACTAATAAAAAAAGAAATCTTTCCCACCTGATATTTTAGAAAGAAATGATAAAAGTCTGCATACAACTAGGGTTGCCAGGTGGCTTGGAATGGTGGGCAATTGCCCACCAATCCATCAGCTGGCTCACAGCAAGGATCGTGCGCATGCGCGGCTGCGAGCAACGTGATCCCGTCACTTCCAGTTTACATCTGGAAGCACCGCAGCATGATGGGATGATTTACCACTCATATGGGGGTTTCAGTAGTAAATTGTCCTGTTGCCCTGTGGCACTTTCGGAAGAAAACGGAAAGTGATGAGATCATGTCACTCGCGGCCACGTGTGTGCGATCCCCCCCCCCAAAAAAAATCTCCTGCCAGAGGAGAGAAGGGACCTGGCAACCCTACATACACATGTGGCAGCCTTGCAAATGAATCCGCAGAGCTATATATTTTTACTAGTCCAACTGTACGTTGATGGTCTGAAAGGAAAAATAATTAACTGTTTTCAATTCCCCAAAAGTTGTCTAAGCCCTCTCTTGCTGCCAGGAGAGTATTTCTGTACCACAAACTAGTGTGATATCATGTGTAGAGTGTGGGACTTGGATAAGAGAGACAGATTTAAATTTTCAACTAAGTCATAAAAACTTTGTTTAGACATGTCACTCACTGGATGACCATGGGTAGTCAATTCTCTCAGTGGAAGCCCTACCTAAGGCTTGGATCCAGACTAGTGTTTCCACAGGCAAAATATGTCCACCTGTGGAGCATGAATTTCCGGTGGCAGCCTGAAATGACCCCAAATGTGCCTAAATCATGTGAGCAGCAGTGGGGGGAATGGGGAAATGGGGGGGGGGAGATGTTGTATACATGTTGACATCACTTTTGGCTAAAACTTGGAAGTGATGTCACTGATGCTTTAGGATTTTATTGATCTCTACAGATTGGCAAAATCCTAGAGTATTGGATTAGGGCTGTGCAAAAAAAAAATCGTGCAAAAATAAAATTCAGGTTTGGGTTTATTGGTCCTGATTTTTTCAGTAAACCTGAAATAAGCTGAATTCCCATACCAGTAAATATGGGAGTTTTTCCTGAAAAAAAAATCCTGAAAAAATTGGGTCCAATAAAGCCTATGGGACTTTCTGTGGCTCCTGGGAGGCATTTTTACAGGTAGAGCCACCAAATTTTCAGCGTGGCTCCAAGGGACTCTCCTTCAAGAACCCCCAAGTTTGGTGAAGATTGGGTCAGGGGGTCCAGAGATATGGGGCCTGGAAGGGGTTGCCCCATCCTCCTCCATAGAAAAGGTATAGCAAAGTGGCTGTATTCAGATTCTTTAGTGGGATCTTCGCAGTGTATCTCAATGGAGGAGCCGGGCTTTAAACGGTGGGAAAGTTTCCCCGGCTCCTCCATAGACATACAATATATCCAGATGCAAAGCCGCAGAAAGCTGTTCAGGTTTTGCAAATTCGGCTTTGCCATCCTCCCCGGTTTTGCGTACTCGGTGAACCCGAACCTGAAATTTACAGAAATGGCTTTTCCCCCTGTATCGGATGACCTCACTTCTAGACTGACATGTTTTGTTTTTGCCATCAAGTCACAGCTGACTTATGGCAACCCAGTAGGATTCCCTGGTATTCCTTGAAGGTCTCCCATCCAAATACTCGCCAGGGTTGAAGCTGAGAGTGTGTGACTGGCCCAAGGTCAGTTTGGCCCAGGAAGACTGGCCCAGGAAGTTTCCATGGCAGAGTGGGGATTCGAACCTGGGTTTCCTAGATCCTAATCTGACACCTTAACCATTACACCATACTTGCTCTCAGGTTGACATGTACACAATAATCTTTTCCCCTTGCCCCGCTCCCCATTTTCTCCCAAGGGGTTCAGGCAGGTGCCTGGCAACCCTAGACGCCACATGATGGAAGAAGTGCACTCCATGGGGAAACTGCACTCCTTACACTCACAGAAAGGCTAGTCTGAATCCAAGCCACTGACCTCCTTGAAGGAAGTTCGGTGAAGTAATAAGATGGGATGCAGAAGGCCAGAAATGTGGCTATTCCTGGATTACAGCGCATCAGAAATACTTATGCATTCTCAGTTGTACTACCATTTTTTAAAAACTACCTTTATGATCTTGGTGCAACAATGATTAGGCTGGACTCCACCATCAGCATCACCCTGAACTGCATATTGCATGTTTATACTAACAGGGGTGATCACTTTCCTCTGTCTTATCATTATAGGCCTCATTCCTCCTCCTTCACCACCATATCCCCAGGTTTTTCCAGCCAATTCATCATTATCTAACTGCCAACTGATTTTCAGAGATTCCACTGCTTTAAGCTCATTATTTCCTCTGGCTAGCAAATGTACAGCAAATACTACTGCAATGTGCAGCCAGTCAGCACGATATGTATGTGCCGATGAATAGTGTGTGGGGGGTTGGCTTTCCCTGTCTCCTTGTACAGCAAATTCTACCCTCCAGCAGCCTTGCCACAGCATATAATGAGCAGCAAATGCCTAGCCTAAGAATATATGCAGTTCTAAAAATAACATTTTTTTATTATTGAACTCCAAACAACAAGTCATTTGAAAACTTCTTTTTATAGACTGGCTCTTGAGAGCAAGAACAAATCTGGTTGTTTCGATAAGGTAGATATTGCCATTTCGGTTAATGCAGAATAAAGACAAAGGCTCTGTTGGGAACGGGAAATAGACTTACTCTCTTTGCTCCACACTTATCTTGCACATGTAGTTTAACTCAGAAGCGAGACAGGACTTTGGGGGAGATCCTGGATGGTTGAAGGGCCTGGTAATGGAATATTAATTTTTGTATGGATCAGACTCTGGCACAAACGAGTCCTGATGAGTGGACATGGTATTTTTAATCGAATGGACAAGCTTGCAAAATTCACAGTGCAATCCTACAAACCCTTTCCTGGGAATAATTCCCACTGAATAGACTTGCGTAGATCTGCTTAGGATTGCACTGTTCACCTCATCCCTGCGAAAGAAAAATTGCCTCAAGTTGGAATAGAGGTGCATGGTAAGGATTTATGGAATAGCCTGCCTCACTGAAACATGGGTTTAGGTTCTGGCCCAACAATCTGGACACAGCCATTCTAAACGTCCTCAAGAAGAAAATGAGATATAGGGGATTTTCCACGAATATAGGGGATGAGATATAAGGGATTTTCCACACATATAGGGGATTTTCCACATATATAGGGGATTTTCCACATATGGTTAATATTGCTACAAATAGCAGTGTTACCAGGTCATTCTTCACCACCGATGGGAGTTTTTTGGGGCGGACTCTGAAGAGGGCAGGGTTTGGGGAGTCCAATTGCCAAAGCGGCCATTTTCTCCAGGGGAACTGATCTCTATCAGCTGGAGATCAGTTGTAAGAGGAGATCTCCAGCTAGTACCTGGAGGTTGGCAACCCTAACAGGGATGCCATTCCAGATTTCAGTGGAGGGCAAGGAAAAACATTTTAGCAGAGACAGCAAGATTCTAAACAAAGTCTAAGGTCTGCTCATGGCTATATTACGTTTAAAGTTTGTTAGGTTACTTTTTTTATACCTCATAATATCCCTGACCTAGTTGCCCTAGATAGGACATTTTGGAGGACTTTCATTCATAGGGTTGCCATGAGTCGGAAGCGACTTGACGGCACTTAACACACACACACACACACACAGTTGCCCCAGGCTAGTCAGTTCTCAGAAGCTAAACAGTGTCAACCCTGGTTAGTATTTGGATTGGAGACCACCAAGGAAGTCCAGGGTTGCCACGCAGAGGTAGAAGAAGAGTTGGTTTTTATATGCTGATTTTCTCTACCTTTTAAGGAGAATCAAAACGGCTTACAATCTCCTTCCCTTCCTCTCTCTACAACAGACACCCTGTGAGGTAGGTGGGGCTGAGAGAGCTCTAAGAGAACTGTGATTAGTCCAAGGTCACCCAGCTGGCTTCATGTGCAGGAGTGAGGAAGCCAGATTAGAGTCTGTCGCTTACGTGGAGGAGTGGGGAATCAAACCCATTCTCCAGAATAGAGTCTACCGCTCCTACAGCTTGAGCCTGTTAGGTTCATTTTTGCATATTCCAACAGTACAATAGAGCTCAATCATCAGTATTTCATGCATGCATGTTCTTACACAGCCCAAGTGTAGGCACAGTTCCCCCATCCCCCAAAGACCTGCTGTCCCTGGTCAGCCGCAAATCATTTTAATTAACAGTGATCAAATTAATCAGTCAGCCAGTAGAATATAAATAAAAATGCCCCAGTCAATTAATTTTTTTAAAAAATATATTAATTCTTTTATTGGTTATCTAGATATTTATTTATATACAAATATGAAAATTATAGTTCTTTTTTTTCCGTTTCAATCTCAGTGTGACACTGTTCAAGGCCAAATTGGCGACATGAGCAGTATCATTAAAGTAATAAAGTGCGTAAATAAAAATGGTTTATTTACCCCCAAAAATGCTGTTTGATGTTTGTTTTTGTTATTGTTGAGGTTATTCCATGCATGTTTGTTTTTGCACTAGCTGGAGATCTCCTGCTGTTACACCTGATCTCCAGCTGATAGAGATCAGTTCACTTGGAGAAAATGGCCGCTTTGGCAATTGGACTCCCCAAACCCCACCCTCTTCAGGGTCCACCCAAAAAAAACTGGCTTCTGTGGCATTGAAGTCCCTTCCCTCCCCAAACCCCGCCCTCCTCAGGCTCCACCTGAAAAACATTTGCCAGTGGCGAAGAGGTACCTGGCAATCCTATAGAAGACAGATCTGAGGCTACAAGCAAACTATAAAAATTAGGTTACAATATCATAAAGGTTAGGGAAAGAAGAGATGTTTCAGTCTGGCCCTTTAAAAAAAGTATGGCATGAGACCAGGCAAGAGAGGGAGCATTCCAAAAGTGAGAAGCCATCACTGAAAAAGTCCTATCTCCGGTCACCATAGGGTTGCCAGGTCCCTCTTTGCCACCGGTGGGAGGTTTTTGGGGCAGAGCCTGAGGAGGGCGGGGTTTGGGGAGAGACATAATTCCAATGGCCAAAGCGGCCATTTTCTCCAGGTAAACTGAGCTCTATCGGCTGGAGATCCATTGTAATAGCAGGAGATCTCCAGGTAGTACCTGGAGGTTGGCAAACCTAGGTCACCACCTGCCTCACCTCTGAAAGTGGGGCACAGATAGCAGGGCTGGTGAGGAATCCCTTAGCTGGTGAGCTGGATTGGATTGCAGGAGGCAGTCCTTCAGCCGTGACATCAAATAATCTTAAATGTAACCCTAACCCTGAATATTTCATAACCCTAATAAGGGTGGGGGGGGGGTAGGTGTCATGGCCTACCCTTGGCTTAGTGCCAGTGAGGACTCAGAGGAGGAGGTGGAGGAGGCCTGTGAAAGCAGGCCACAGCTTACTCCAGACGTCCAGCCGGAAGACCAAATGCAGGCACCCCCAGACTCATAGCAGCCAGTTAGCTCAGAGGTACCCCCTGACCTCAGGGCAGTGGATCAACCTCAGAGCCCCAGTTCTCCAGGATCCCTGGCACCCCTGGAAGTGCACAGGAAGTGGGCTGCACGTCAGCAACTACAGGTGGAGAAGGATTGAGTAATTGCAGGACCCAGCCAGAGACGCAGCCAGCACATTCCCAGGGCGTACCATAAAAGCCTGGAGATTTTGGGGGTGGAGCCTGAGGTGGGTGGGGTTTGGAGAGGGGAGAGACTTCAATGCCATTGCCAGATCACAGCGGGAGATCTCCAGCCAGCACCTGAAGGTTGGCAACCCTAGTGGGGGGCAAATCCTATGGTTTATAATACTGCAATGGTTCCTGTCACTTGCTTAACACTCCCCGCACACAAACACACACACACACACGCACACACAATAAATACATCTCGTCGGGCAAGTATTGTGTGGCATGCTTATTAATTTGGTGCTTTGATGGAAGAGAAGATCCCAGATTTAACGTGATATACTCTGGTGGGTAGCACATCAAAGTAGTGCTTTGATGGAAGAGAAGATCCCAGATTTAACATGATATACTCTAGTCAGGGTAGTACGACACTGCTTACTCCAGTTAATCCCATTTTACAGCTAGGTATCATAGAGGCCGAGAGACAAGCGAGTTTCCAAAAACTGTCCATCAATTCAAAGCGGGAAGTTTTTGACACTTCTTCTGTAAAGACAGGGGTCCCTGCTAGCATATTCTGATTACAGCAGATTAACAGGATTAGGCTCCCTGCTGTAGTTTTCACAATTGCTCTTATTAAAGCACATAATGGCCATTTGAAAGTAACAACAACAATTTATCTCACCAGTGAACCTCTTGGCAACATGCACATTGTGGCAAAACCCTTTCCTCTTCAAATAACCTGTGGCAGAAGAGAAGGATGGGCAAAATTTTGCAACTGGATCCTGCCATGCCTGCAATGAAGGATGCCCTGCCATCTCGAGCAACCGCACAGTCCTGTTGGCGCAAAGGTAATTGAAACGATGGCAGCATTTGTCGACATCAGCCTTAATAGAGAACAGCCCATGCTTTTAATAAATGTGAACACATGCTCTCTGGTTATTAAAGGCAACCAAAATGATTGAACTCGTGACAACTATTTAAGCTTGGCGATTAAAGGAGGTGAATCAAGAGACAAAAAGTTTGCCTTCTCTAAGTGAATGGTGCGGGAGCTTCACGGGGCGTGAGGGCATTCAATTGTTCCCTGTGGAAATTGAGAAGCACCATCTCCCCTCGGGGTTAAATGCTCCAAGACTGGCCACAGAAACATTTATGAATGATTTCCACTTATCTCTGATGCATCAAGGATAAAGATAGTGCTATCTGGTAGATGGGTCAGTCGCCCGTTCTCGTGTGTTAGCACATCTCTTTTCCCTTTCCATCCTGCCGTAAGAGGCTAAAAGGGCAGTTCCTTCATTTGAAGGTAATGCTTAAAAAGATGCATCAGACGCCTTTTAACATATGCTCTGATCTTCAACTCGCGCTCATTATTGGGGAGTTGGAAGGAAAGCACTGAGTCTTCAGGGAGAAAGATGAGCATTTTGCTTGCATTTCAACCAACAGCAAATAGCACCAGAAATGGCAATAAAAGGGAAGAGAAGAGACACATATTAGAGTAGCCATTAGTCAGGAATGAAAGTATTTAGGGACTGGAAATCAAAGAGTTCCATTTACATGCATGTGACTGAATGCCGTCTCGTCTCTAAAGGTTCCTCCGTGCTAATCTGTCACCACCCATTAACTGCTGTAATAGCAAAAATAAGACCGATATAAAATATAGTCACTTTTAAGTTCTAATTATTTCAGTGAGAGATAAATAAGCATGTGAGTGCCGTCAAGTCGCAGCTGACTTATGGCGACCCTGTAGGGTTTTCAAGGCAAGAGATGTTGGGAGGTGGTTTGCCATTTCCTGCCTCCTTGTGGGTTGAGAGTTCTGAGAGAACTGAGATTGGCCCAAGGTCACCCATCAGGCTTCATGTGGAGGAGTGGGAAATCGAACCCGGTTCTCCATATTAGGGTCCATCGCTCTTAACCACTTCACCATGCTGAGCATTACACATGCAATTCTATGCATACTGACCTAAGACCCACTGAATTTGATAGGGTTCCTCCAAGTAAGTAAGGAGGCATGAAATCCAATATTTTATTTAGGTATTTATGTGTACATTTATATCCTGCATTTCTTCCCAGATGGAACCCCAAATAGCTTACTACATCATTTCACCATCCTCCATTTTATCTTCCTAAAAAGAACCCTGAGAAGTAGGTTAGGCTGAGAGAAAGAAATTGGCCAGTGTGCTCCCAAGGCAGAATGGGGATTTGAACTCATGTTTCCCAAAGTCGAGTCTGGCACTCTAACCATTACACCACACTGGCCTTCTAGCGCTGATCATTACTGATGGCTTTACAGATGGCGAGGATGGTTGCCTCCATTGTTGCACTCTGAGTACTCTACTGAACAGAATTCTGGTCTAAAATTCTTTAATGAATGAACGATAGGATTGAGGACAATAGGATTGAGACGTGCCCCACTTTGTCTGGATCATGCACCAAGAATTGTTAGACATCATGGGAAAAACAAAAATACTCCAGGCAGGGCCAGTTCCAGGTTTGTGTAGGTCTTTTCCTCTTTGGAAACTGAGCCCAGTTCTCCTCTAACAACACTCCTTCCATTTGGCCTCTCCCATTTTGGCTCTGCCTTTTCTTCTTCAAACATTCCCTTTTCCATTTCCATTTCCTTACTCTGATAAAAAGAAATCATACCAAATTGTGTTTTCTTGGTTACTTGTATTATTTTATATAAAACCAGAGAGAAGAAAATAGGCCTTCCATGATTTTATTTGATGCTCTATTCAATAAAATTGGCATCATCCGGCTGTCCTCAGCCTGGACCAGAGCTTTTTTTGGCTCTGGCTCCGGCCTGGTGGAATTCTCTGTCGAATGAGACCTGGGTCCCTGCGGGACTTAGCTCAATTCCTCAGGGCCTGTAAGACAGAAATGTTCTGCCAGGCCTATGGTTAGGGTTGCTAAATGCCTGCTTATGGTAGGGTTGGGCGGTTACGGCTGGCGGGAGGAAGCAGGCCAGCTGGAGGGGGGGGCGATACATGCACGCGTGTCATGATGATGTCCCTCCCAGGTTTACCCTGGAAATGCTGGCATTGTGATGGGGATGCTCTAGCACTCTCCCTCCAAAACTCTGTGGTTTCAACTTAGTTATTGGAGGAATGTGCTAGAGCATACCATGTGATGCCGGTGCTTCCAGAATAAACCCAGAAATGACATCATTGTGCCATGTACAATGTGCACATGCAGAATGATCCCCCCCACCCTGCCCCCACAGAGCTCCCACCCTTGGTGAGGGGGGACCTGGCAACCCTACCTATGGTTGAGGGTGGCGGATGGTTCCATCTTGGCCAGCCTCCCTTTGCCACCTCTTGCACTTTTACATCGGTTAATTTCGCCTCTTCACCTGGCTCTGATGCCACCAGTACCAATATTAAAGGCGTCACTGGATCTTTTGGTTGTAATATGTGAATTGTTAAATTTTTCTTATAGGTTTTAATGATGTTTATATATTGTGCAGTTTGCATTTTACTTGGAATATTGTTGGAACTAGCTGATAGAGATCAGCTCCCCTGGAGAAAATGGCCACTTCAGCAATTGGACTCTATGGCATTGAAGTCCTTCCCTTCCCCAAACCCTGCTCTCCTCAGCCTCTGCCCCAAAAACCTCCCACTGGTTGTGAAGAGAGACCTGGCAACCGTATTCCATCCCCACCCACTGCTGACAAGGGCACCGATTCCAGTCTTTTGCACTTTAAATATGATAATAAATATGAGGGGCTGCGGCTCAGAGGAAGAGCCTTTGCCTGCAGAGGGTCCCAGGTTCAATCCCTTACATCTGCAGTTAACAGGACCAGGTAGGAGATGGTGGGAAAGACCTAAGTAGGCAATATTGACCTTGATGGTCCAATGTTCAGGTGGTATTATTTACTGGGATATATGTGAATAATGGTATAGTCTGCTCCTCCACCATTATCTAAAGGAGTTAGTTAGGTCCCACTGGGCAGAGTTCTTGTTACCAGTTTCTAGTTTAGTTGATGTTGCTGTGAGCCATAGCTGGGGCCTGTCGGAGTTGATGTTATACAAATAAAAGCTGTTGGATGGACCCAAAAGCGAGTACTCTTGCCTGATGCTGTATGCCTTAAAAGGGGATCATTACAGTTCAGATTAAATATAAGGCAACTTCAGGCCTGTTCATGTTCCCAAAATTATTATTTAAAAAAGGAGACTTTCAAGCAATATTTGGAAACAGAGATGCAAGGGGGGGAAAACAAGGAAACAAAACCACTGGACAATATGTCCTAACTCTTTTTGAATCACGGATCCACTAAGCAGGCAGTTGGGGTGGGCTCCGAAACAACTGTAAATCTCCGGGTGAGGCAATCAGCCTATAAAAGTCCTGCCTACATTATTTTCCATTACAGAAGTAGGCAAGTACTCTCCTGTCAGGCTCACAGTGAGGGCTGTCGGCGGCGTAAAATACTTCGAGGAAGGAGTCTCCGCCGTGCAGGATGTTTGATGAGGAACTCAGCAGCCGAGTGAACCTCATGGTCAGAGCCTGCTGGCGTGCACGCCCCACGGTACAGAGAGACAGATGGGGGTGATGAACACAGGATGGCATCCAGGGCCGTTGCGTCGTGGGGAAGGCTGCCGGTTAATAACACTCTGCTTTCGAGCGACTTCTCATCAGCGGCCGAAGTTTCGGGAATAGAAAGACGGAGCCTTCTGCAAAATGGCTTGTGACTGTTTGCTTCACTTGGTAAGTTTTAATAGAGAAAGCAGAGTTTATTAATGGGGGGGGGGCTATGCACACTGGAACGTGGGAATCCCTCCATTTCTCAAAATGTTATGCGGATCCAGCCAATGGGCTCTTCAGATGCTTTTCGCAACATTTTTTCCCCCCACAGTGAGATTCTAAAGTGAGCCAGCCAGAGGGGAGGAAACATAAAGCCATTGGACTGTTTTCCAGTTAAAAGACTTCATGTCAAGCATGAAAAACCAGCCCAAGGAGTCAAACACTTATCTAACACTGCATTATATCTTAATGTTCATCTGCTATCATGAATCATATACAAATGCAACTCTCCATTTATTATTTTCAAAAAAAGAACAGCAAGTAGTTTGGGGACAAGGGTTTGATCTTGCCAACTTTTTTTTGCTCGGTTCCCCTCATAATTACACCCTCCCCCCATTCCACATGCTTTTGTACATGCAACTGCTGTAACCCCCACTTTAGGACTTCTGGTGGTCTCTGGAAACTGTTTTGTCACCAGCAGAAAAGCTGGTTGGATCCAATGCAATGTCTGCAGTACTATGCATACTTACTTGCCACTACCTTCCATTCAATATGGTTCCTGCCAATTGCTGCTGTTGCCCACCTCTGTACTGGTAAATCATTTTCAGGTCCAACCTGGGAGGGGCCGTGGCTTAGTGGTAGAGAATCTGCTTGGCATGCAGAAGGTCCCAGGTTCAATCCCCGGCATCTCCAGTTAAAGGGACTAGGCAAGTAGGTGATGTGAAAGACCTCAGCCTGAGTCCCTGGAGAGCCGCTGCTGGTCTGAGTAGACAATACTGACTTTGATGGACCAAGGGTCTGATTCAGTATAAGGCAACTTCATGTGTTCATGTAGGGACATTTCCCTGCAGTCACCCCTGCCGACTGCTTCGGGGCTTCCTTTTTTTAGGGGAGGGGCTGTGGCTCAGTGGTCAAGCATCTGCTTGGCATGCAGAAGGTCCCAGGTTCAATCCCCGGCATCTCCAGGTAAAGAGACTAGGCAAATAGGTGATGGGAAAGACCTCTGCCTGAGACCCTGGAGAGCCACTGCTGGTCTGAGTAGACAATACTAATTTTGATGGACCGAGAGTCTGATTCAGTATAAGGCAGCTTCATGTGTTCATGTGTTCAAACCACAATAGGAAGCTCTAAGACTCATTGGAAACTCTGTGGTTTACCCAGAAGTGACATAGTGATGTTGATGACATCACCCCATGTCCCTGTTCCCCAGCCTTCCCTAATATCAAGAGATATAACTGGGGAACAGGGACATGGGGGTGATGTCATCAACATCACTGTCACTTCTGGGTAAACCACAGAGTTTCCAATGAATCCAATGAATATATATATAGCTGTCAAGGTTGATGTCCTGAAGGTTGATGTCCTGAAGTAAAACAAGTGGTTATACTGTCACATGGGAACGGGCAGGCCAACTAGCGTACAGTCAGCAGCCATTGGCCTCTTGTGCCACTTGAATCCAGATGAGCTGGGAGCGCTAATACTATCTCCTGGCCATCTGCAGTGATAGTCCTGAAGTGCAATATTGTGCAGGACAAAAGCCATGACACTGTTACTTACTTATGGTGCAATCCTGAGTTACACCTTTCAAAGCCCATTGAAGCCAGTGGGCTTAGAAGGGTGTAACAGTAAGGACTGCTCTCTTAATGAGAGTTAGCATGGCGTAGTGGTTAAGAGCGGTAGTTTGGAGTGGCGGACTCTGATCTGGAGAACTGGATTTGTTTCTCCACTCCTCCACATGAAGCCAGCTGGGTGACCTTGGCTAGTCACAGCTCTCTCAGCCCCACCTACCTCACAGGGTGTCTGTTGTGGGGAGGGGAAGGGAAGGGAAGGTGATCGTAAGGCAGTTTGATTCTTCCTTAAGTGGTAGAGCAAGCCGGCATATAAAAACCAACTCTTCTTCTTAATATACTTAAGGCAATGAATAATTAAAATTCCATTTGCAACATTGACACAAGTCCAGAAATGTCTAGGGACATTGGGGTGCTGATATAAAGATTCGACTTCTTCATATGCAAGTGATTCCTATTCATTTCAAATGCTGTCCAAGGACAGAAAAAGGTAAGGCTAGTTGAAGAAAATTCCAGGGGCCATGTTCATATATGAGTTCCATGGAGCTAGGCAAGTCACATGATTTGTTTCCATGTAATGTCTGAGTTAGGTGTGCATGATGTGATGTGTGTTGCCAAAAAGGATATTTGTCTTCGAGACTGTGATAGCACTTGGCAGCCTGAAGGCATCCTGTATCTCTCAGAATGAATAAGGAAGCCTTCTCAAATAAGAGGTTAGAATGTAGCAGTTTCTTCAGGTGGTACACACCACTTGGAGTGTATCTAATTCTTCTCCCCAGTCAAGGTCTTTTCTGTGGCAGCCCCAACATTATGAAAAAAGAGTATTTTAAAGAAGTACACAGGGCTATATGGAAGTCCTCTTTTCAAAGTGCAGCAAAGCAGGTTTGTTTTGTAGGACATTTGTTGAATAGTTATATAGGGCTAAAGATAAGATTTAAAAAACTTTCTTGGTGAGACAATCTGTCTATTCCAGGGGCATAATGGTAGTCTGTTGCAGCCAAAATAATAAAAGAATGGTGTTGCACCTTAAAGACTAACACATTCATTATAGCACAATCTGGCCTGGATCCCATGGCAAAATCTCCACTGTCAGAGGGAATTCAGACAGTGGGACTTTCTCCCCTCCCCTTCCTGCTGAAATGCCCCCTAAATGCTTGGCCTAGGGATAGGGAACCCCCCCTTCCAAGAACAGCATGAAGATAGAGTCAGAGTCTGCATTAGGAGTGTGGATCAGAAAAAAATGTTCCCCTTCCATTAGCACAATTTTTTGTAGGATCCAACCTATCTGTCTATTACTTAAAAAAAAAGCTTACCATTTTTATATTGATGTGATAGTGTGTTAGGTTGTCCCAATGTTGAATTGTTAGCCACATTCCACTTAGGAAATGTGAGGTCGATCTCTGAAGAAAATAAATATACATTGGAGCACACACAAGTACTTGTTCAGAAGTACAACCCAGGTGCGAGCTGGTGTTGCCTTGCATACAAATTCCACAGCAATGGCGATCATTGCAGCTCCAGATAAAAAGATCTGGTAGTAAGTGATGTGGAAGACCTCTGCCTGACACCCTGGAGAGCCATTACCAGTCAGAGGAGACCAAACTGACCTTGGCAGACCAATCAGCTGAGGGAATGTCATGTGTTCAGATGATCTGTGGAAGCATGTGTCCCCACATGCCTACACCTTCTTGTTCATGCTTCCACCTTGTATTCCACTACACCAGACAATATGTAAACTAGTATGCAAAATAATCCTTGCAACTGAAGCTAAAAAAATCTCATCAGTTCAAAATAACCACAAACTATATCTTTATCGTGACAAAATAATAGTTAGATGAATTGCACAGTGTTATGTAGAATGGGTCCCCCCCCCCCCTTTACACATTTTCTTCTGTGGCTTTTATTGCCCTGGACAGATGGCTTCTCTCTGTCGATAGGATGCAATATTGTTTGGTGGCTTTGGGTTTGTTTTTATTGAGAGATTATGGGCTTGTAGGATTTGTACAGGATTTTGCTGTACTTAAGCTTTAATAGACTGGGATTTGGTTTATTGTTAGATTATTTTATTAGTTATTACTTTACAGAGCAGAAAAATCATGGTGGTATTTTTTTCCCCTTGACCAGCCACCATGAATAGCTGCTAGAGCACAGCAAGGCAAGGCAGATGGAAGGGATCCACTTTTTAAGGGCCCAGACTAGCAAGATTGGGGGCTGGAACCCATGGATCTTCACTAATAACGATGGTGCCATCTTGCACCAGGGAAAGGTGTCTTGCACCACAGCAAGTCATCATGGTTAGAGAGTTAGCAAAACAAATACCTGGGATCCAAGCCCCACATTAGGTTCGATCCAGCCAACTTTTCCACTCAGTCTTCCCCAGTTTCCACCCTTACTACAGTCCCAATCCTACATGGCTGTTGGTAGGGTTGCCAGCTCCGGGTTGGGAAATACCTGGAAATTTTGGGGGTGGAGCCTGAGGAGGGCGGGGTTTGGGGACAGACTTCAATGCCATGGAGTCCAATTGCCAAAGCGGCTATTTTCTCCAGGAGAACTGATCTCTATTAGCTGGAGATCAGTTGTAATAGCAGAAGATCTTCAGCTAGAACCTGGAGGTTGGCAACCTTAGCTGTTGCCCATGCAGGTCCCATGATTCCCAGCATAGCCATTTGGGTGGTTATAAGGGTCCCTTTCTCCCTTTTTCACCAGCAAAAAAGCTGGTTGGTCAGCCCATTATGTCATTTCCCAGCCAAACATAAAGCCCAATTTTCCAACCTAATTTTTTTAAAAAACACGACATAAATTTAAACATATTTGATTGTTTATTAAAGCGATTTTTGTCCCTGCTTTACCTACTTTCAAGACCCTCTGGATTTTATCCCCAAGACTCAAGAAGAAAGTGGATGCCAGGAAACAACTTGGTGGACACCGTGATGCCTAGGGTTGCCAGGTCCCTCTTCACAACTAATTGGGGAGGAGCTGCAGCTCAGTGGTAGAGCATCTGCTTGGCATGCAGAAGGTCCCAGGTTCAATCCCCGGCATCTCCAGTTAAAGGGACTAGGCAAGTAGATGATGTGAAAGGCCTTTGCCTGAGACCCTGGGGAGCCACTGCCAGTCTGAGTAGACAATACAGACTTTGATGGACCAATGGTCTGATTCAGTATAAAGCAACTTCATGTGTTCATGTGTTCAACCGGCAGGAGGCTTGTGGGGCACAGCCTGAGGAGGGTGGGATTTGGGGAGGGGAGGGATTTCAATGTCATAGAGCCCAATTGCCGAAGTGGACATTTTCTCCAGGTGAACTGATCTCTATCGGCTGGAGATCAGTTGTAATAGCAGGAGATCTTCAGCTAGTACCTGGAGGTTGGCAGTCCTTGTAACGCCTCTGTGGCGTCCCGTTGGAGAGCTCTGCATTGATGCTGCAGATGTAAGCTAATCACTGTGCAGAATTACTCCAATTGAAATCAGTGGGTTTAATTCTGCATAAAAGGCACAGTTAATTGCTCATTCCATGCCACCCTGAACTCTTTTTTTCCCCTTGTCTGCAATGCATATTACCGCTTTACCCTTGCAACAGCTGGATTGTTGAGCAAAAGAGCAGTCACTCTTTTCATATTTAAACAATGCCCTTGCCCATATTATAACTGTCATCGGCGAGGGGGGGGAAACAGCCTGCATCATTCTAACCTATTTATTGGTTTGCAGCTCAAAAGTCCTAACAAGGACTGTCACAAATCCCCGTGGTGGCGCTGAGCGCATTTTGCATTAAGACTTCTGATTTAGCTGAAAGATACATAAAAATCACATTCAGCCAGACGGCTCCCTATCGGCAATACATCTGAGAAGGCTCAGGAGCAGAAGGTCGGCATTCAGCAACTTATGTTCACAAAATGAGCTCGAGAACGACCTGTTTCAGATGTCAGGATGCAAAAGATTTTTCCAAGGCTTGGAGCCTTTGCCCAAATCAGGTCGCTCTTGGGAGAACTGTCCTCTTCCCCTCCGGTACGTTTCGTTACAATTGAAAGGCACAACAGCTGCTCAGATGGAAGATTTCTCCTCACAGAGAATAGCAGACTGTTTGGAGAAAGATATTAGAAGCATTATGGCTTCACTTGAGTCCCTGTAATCCAAAGTCTTATTCATACCAGGGGTCCCATAGGAGTCAACAAGGAAGAAGAAATACATAAGGCCTAAGTGACAGAAAGTAGCAGAAACTGCAACTCTTATGCAGTTTCCCAATTACCAGGCCCTGTCACGCTGTCAAATAAGTCAGTTCTGCCACAACCTCCCAATTTGATTCACCTCCGTGGGTGGGAAAATAGAGAATTGCATCACAGTTAGTTACCACAGGTAAGAGTACTTCACACTCCCACCAGGCACTGTAACATACCTTACTCCTCAAGATAATTCACGAACAGTTACAGCCTCAGGGCTAATCAGTCATTGAGGGCGGGAAATAGGGTTGGATCCAAAAGGTGTAGAAAGAGTCTCCCTCTCACAGAAGGGCTGTTTTTCACTTTTCATTGGAGTGTTTATTGTGGGGGGAAGAAATGAAATCCAAAAATATCCTTCCAACTTTGTGGAATTCAGCCCATCTAGGTGGCCTGGAATCATCTCATGGCATGGGGCAGTGGGGAGGTCCATGGCCCCAACTTGACTTCCCTGGTGCTACCCTTCGCTCACATCACCCACCACCACAAGGTGCCCCACATAGAATCACAGAGTTGGAAGGAACCATCAGGGTCATCTAGTCCAACCCCCTACACCATGCAGGAAATTCACAACTACCTCCCCCCACACCCCCAGGGACCCCTACTTCATGCCCAGAAGATGGCCAAGGTGCCCTCCCTCTCATGACCTGCCGAAGGTAATAGAATCAGCATTGATTGAGCGCTTTAAGTACATTGATTAAAACACCAAAAGAAAAAGAATCTTGGTCCCTTCCCAGGATCATGTGAAAATTCCATTTTGCACCATTTGTGAATTAATGTATACATACGCATAAGTAATGGGGGGGGGGGGACTGAAAATATTACCAAACAGCACCATTTCTAATTTTAGAAATCCTACAACAGAAGATAGGTATACAGAACACAAGGCAGGCCCACCCTATAGAACACCATAGGGTTTCCATCCTCCAGGTGGTAGCTGGAGGTCTCCTGCTATTACAACTGATCTCCCGCCGATAGAAATCAGTTCACCTGGAGAAAATGGCTGCTTTGGTAATTGGACTCTATGGCATTGAAGTCTCTCCCTTCTCCTAACCCAACCCTCCTCAGGCTCCACCCCCAAAATCTCCAGGTATTTCCCCCTGTCCACTTTCTCAAAACCATGCATAATTTTATAGACCTCTATCATGTCTCCCTTCAGCCGCCTTCTTTCTAAGCTAAACAGCCCTAAGCATCTTAACTGCTCCCCATAGGACAGTTGCTCTAGTCCCCTAATCATTTTGGTTGCTCTTTTCTGCACCTTCTCAAGCTCTGTAATATCCTTTTTTAGGTGTGGTGACCAGAACTGTACCCAGTATTCCAAGAGTGGTCTCACCATAGATTTGTACAAGGGCAGTATGATATCAGCAGTTTTATTCTCTATTCCTCGTCTAATTATGGCCAGCATGGAATTTGCCTTTTTTACAGCAGCCGCACACTGGGTTGACATCTTCATTGAGCTATTCACTACCACCCCAAGATCCCTTTCTTGGTCTGTCGCTGCCAGCACAGATCCCATCAGTGTATATGTGAAGTTGGGATTTTTTGTCCCAATATGCATCACTTTACACTTACTCACATTGAATCTCACCAGAGCAGAACTGGAACGTATACTTATCCCTGTAGAGAACTATGGTCTAGCAATAGGAATTTTTTGTGGGTGCAAACAGCCTTTCTGACTATTTTTTGGCTCAAGTTATTCTTTTGTGCCCATGGAGAAAACATGGAAGTTATGCTGACTGGAAAATCTAAGAGACTGATTAAGGTGTTTACGTAAATCTGGTATTATGACTTCAAGATCAATGCCACGTTTTAAGACATCGTCCACACTGAAAGTGCAAGGAGAGAGCTGTGAATATTTTTAAGTACCACCTAATCTGGGTTCATGCTGAAAAGCATAAATAAGTTAAGGAAGCATTTGACAACAGTGCTTCTTAAATTCTTTTGGAGTATGTACTTTGGGCTATTAAGCCTCCATAAAGTCAGTCTTGGACAACAGCACATGAAAAACACAAACCAAAAATATAAGATGGAACTGCAGACTTTTGCATATGCATTAGGCCTGTGAATTAATAAAATGTGTTCTGCTCTTAAAATATATGATTTACAGTTAAATCCTTCAATGGATTTGGAAGAGTGGAGCTCTGCATAGGGCTGCACTTTTAGACAAATATTTATTTACTTACGGAATACCCTGCCTTTCTCCCCAGTGAGGACTCAATGAAGCTTACATCATTATCTTTTCCAGTTTATCCCAACAACAACCCTATGAGGTAGGTTAGGCTGACTGGCCCAGAGTCACCCAGCAAGCTTCCACAGCAGAGTGGGGATTCAAACCTGGGTCTCCCAGTTCCTTGCCCATCACTCTAACCACTACACCATACTAACGCCATAAATATATGGTGCAATGTTAACAGATTTAGGATGAGTGTCCTCATTTCGTTCCCTTTATAACATGCTTTTATCAGTGGCTAAGAAACTCTTTGTATTCAAATTAATTCAAGTGTTTTCTCCATGCCTTGCCACAGCAAAACAACAGATATTTTTATACTATCTTCTTTTACCCATTAATGCTATATATATAAATAAGCCAGGTTATCTCTTTCTTTCTTTTCCCCCACTACAAAATGTTTTATCTAACAGCTGCTCACCCTAGTAGTTCAGTACTCCACTTCACTAAATTAGGACACTTTATCTTAAGGCTTCATAATCTTACGAGACTATAATTGGAAAGTTTATAAAAAAAAAAAAACCACCCTGCTTTGTAAGCTTGGCAGCTGAGATAGGAAGAGGGAATGAGACGAGCTGCAGCCGAATTACACCATCGCTGCTAGCCTGACTCGACTTGACAGAGCCGTTTAATATTTTGACAAGACAAAATATAAAGCAGCATTTTATTCTGTAGAGACTTCACTAGACACAAGCAGGGAAGTGCTTGTGATCAATAAAGTTTGCGGTGGAGAGTGATTTATTTACAGCAGGGTATTATGTAGAGAAAGAGCTGTGATATTTCCACAGGCTTTGACGGCATAATGGGCCCCTCTCAATCCTTACACGGAAGGGTTAGATTGTCATGGCTGCTCAGGCAGTATTCAAAACGTTATCTGATCAGCCTTAAAGACTTCAGAACGAGACAGATGATTAGTTACCCTAAACGATCCTCATCATGCAGAAATTGATGATTTAATATAGTCAATGACAGACGATTCCATTTGTACTAGATAAAGTGTCTGCGGTTTGTATCAATCATAATAGAGTTATTATTGAGCATAAAAGAAAAGCATGTTTAATATCATTAATTCCAGATATGTCACTTTGCACATCTGGCATTCATCCATAGAGCAGAACCACTCCGGGCGATCGTTCCTGCCGGCGTGCTGGTGACTCGGGTGGTTTTTTTTTTCTAATTTCAAAATGTTTTTCAGCACCTCCAGCTAGGTGCAATAACAGTTTACAGATTACCTATGTCATCACATTTTGACAAACTTCTCAATCTGATGTGACCTTCATCTTTAGCCATCTGCTTGCCTTTGTTTCTGCAGCACCGTCTTCTTTGAAAAAAACAACCCTCCCCAGCTTAAAGCTGTAGAGGTTTGTTTCAGATTCTTCTGGGTCAACGTTTTCACCTGTGTAAATCCAAAGACATGGCCCACACTTTAAAGACGGTAACCCAGGTTCAAGTCCGAGGATGATTGGCATCAGGTGACCTCTTGGCCACCGGCTTTTCGTCACCCCTGAGAAATGCAGCTTGATTAAATTTTTGTCACGCGGAATGGAAGGGGTGGGGTTAATCAGAAATGAACTTTCCCCTTTAAAGGAATCCCAACCATTTCCCAAAAAGCCTGGAAATCACTTGGAAACCAACTACTCTTCTAAACAGGTGTTTAAGAAAAGTGTGAATCTAGAAAACTGATAGGAGACAGGGTGTCAGGATTCCTATCACTTGAATAATTTCTAGCATAATGTATTTGTATCCTATATTTCTCACCCACTGCACTCTCAAGGGAACTAGCACTCAATAAAACATAACACTGCAGTAAAACCACAATATTAAAATTTCAATCCCACATTCAAAGCAATAAACCACCAGCAGAAATTCATAAAATTGTCAAAGATACAAAAGAAATCAACTTTCCACCACAAGCTAAAAGGTCCTCTTAAAGAAGAAAGCCCCCATTTCAACTCTAGTTCCAGGAAAGTAGTAGGGTACAATAACCGGCAGCTCCAGATATAGTCACACAGCTCTATCTGAACAGAAAGAATTCAAAAGTCTATTCCTGTTTTAGCTCCCTTGCCGCCATCTTAAGAAGAAACTTATCAGAAGAAGTTGTTGTTTAATATCTCAGAATTTTAAAAATCAGTTGTTTCCAGTAGGATGCCAGGCTTCAGGTGGGACCTGGGGATCCCTCAGAATTACAGCTCCCTTCAGTTGCCACCCAAACTCATCACCAAAAGGCAGATCCTGGGATACAAGAGACCCCAAAAAGACCATGAGGAGGAAGCCTGAGGTCTGCGGTGGGTGTGGGGATGAGGGAAACTGGCAAAAATTGTCTCCACCCTTTCCATTAGCAGACTCGTACCACTGGGTCCAAGCCTTCCTTTGTTTTGACCGTTTAATTTGTGTTTACCACTTTGAGAAACATATAAGTAATTAATAAAAAGAGTTAAATGATACTGATGATAGTAACAACACAAACAATTAGAAAAGCAAGTTAAGAATGTTTACATTCCGTTTATTTCAATGGGGGTGTTAAGTACCTGCTTCGACTTCAGTTGCTGATATCAATTGTTGTTGAACATGTTCAACTTCAAAATATTGTCGAAGGCTTTCACGGTCAGAGTTCATTGGTTCTTGTAGGTTATCCGGGCTGTGTAACCGTGGTCTTGGAATTTTCTTTCCTGACGTTTCGCCAGCAACTGTGGCAGGCATCTTCAGAGTAGTAACACTGAAGGACAGTGTCTCTCAGTGTCAAGGGTGTAGGGAGAGTAATATATAGTCAGAAAGGGTTGGGTTTGAGCTGAGTATTGTCCTGCAAAAGTATTGTCCTGTAAGTATCAAGATAATGTGCTAATGAGGGTATGGTATGTTAATATGGAACCATTGTATCCTGAAGTGATCTGTTAATGTGTGTAATCCAAAGCTAATCTGTATGGCTATTGTTGAATGTTGTCTTTGTCTGGAGGTTTTTCAGGGCAGGAAGCCAAGCCTTATTCATTCTTAAACTCTCCTCTTTTCTGTTAAAGTTGTGCTGATGTTTATGAATTTCAATGGCTTCTCTGTGCAATCTGACAAAATAGTTGGTAGAATTGTCCAGTCTTTCAGTGTCTTGGAATAAGACCCTGTGTCCTGTTTGTGTCAGTCCATGTTCAGCCACTGCTGATTTCTCAGGTTGGCCAAGTCTGCAGTATCTTTCATGTTCTTTTATCCTTGTTTGTATGCTGCGTTTTGTGGTCCCGATGTAAACTTCTCCACAGCTGCAAGGTATACGATATACTCCTGCAGAGGTGAGGGGGTCTCCAAGAATGAAATCAGAAGGGCCATTAAACCAAACAAAAATCAGAAAACTCAAGAAAAACAGTCTCCCATAGGAAAGGTATTCTTGCCATTTATTAAAGGAGTCACTGATAGGATGGAGAAACGTTTGAAAAAACATAACCTACAAACAGTGTTTAAACCCACCAAGAAAATACAACAAATGCTACGATCAGCAAAAGACAAAAGAGACCCCCTCACCTCTGCAGGAGTATATCGTATACCTTGCAGCTGTGGAGAAGTTTATATCGGGACCACAAAACGCAGCATACAAACAAGGATAAAAGAACATGAAAGATACTGCAGACTTGGCCAACCTGAGAAATCAGCAGTGGCTGAACATGGACTGACACAAACAGGACACAGGGTCTTATTCCAAGACACTGAAAGACTGGACAATTCTACCAACTATTTTGTCAGATTGCACAGAGAAGCCATTGAAATTCATAAACATCAGCACAACTTTAACAGAAAAGAGGAGAGTTTAAGAATGAATAAGGCTTGGCTTCCTGCCCTGAAAAACCTCCAGACAAAGACAACATTCAACAATAGCCATACAGATTAGCTTTGGATTACACACATTAACAGATCACTTCAGGATACAATGGTTCCATATTAACATACCATACCCTCATTAGCACATTATCTTGATACTTACAGGACAATACTTTTGCAGGACAATACTCAGCTCAAACCCAACCCTTTCTGACTATATATTACTCTCCCTACACCCTTGACACTGAGAGACACTGTCCTTCAGTGTTACTACTCTGAAGATGCCTGCCACAGTTGCTGGCGAAACGTCAGGAAAGAAAATTCCAAGACCACGGTTACACAGCCCGGATAACCTACAAGAACCAATGTTCAACTTCAATTTGAAATCCTTCTTCCAATGAAGATACTTTCAACACTGCCATTGATTTCAATGTTATGCAAGGACCTAGATTTAGGGTTGCCAACCTCCAGGTAGTAGCTGGAGATCTCCTGCTGTTACAACTTATCTCCAGCCGATAGAGATCAGTTCACCTGGAGAAAATGGCCACTTTGGCAATTGGACTCTATGGCATTGAAGTTTCTCCCCCCCCAAACCTCATCCTCCTCAGGCTCCGCCCCAAAAACCTCCTGCCAATGGCAAAGAGGGATCTGGCAACCCTACCTAGATTCTACCTACAGCTGGACATTCTACATCTTCTTTTCATGTATGGCCTTGGGTGGTTGAGTGGCGAGTCCAGACATTGTTTCGAATGAGTTGGCTGCCAGTTGAAACGGCATAATTTAGCCACGCGGGTAGCTTTATTTATTACGCTTGATGGGAAAGTGGAAACACAAAATAACATTTCAGGGACAAAGCTGTTAACACTGGATGTCAACTGAGCCTTGCTATATTTCCTGCCCTGGGAAGATTATTTTCAAGTGCAAGTCAACCATTACTCGACCCCTCTGCATCTCTCCTCCAAAAGAAAGGGCAACACCACCACAACTTAAATCAGCTACATAAATATTTTGTGTGTGTATAGCACCATCATGTCACAGCCGATTTCTAGTGACCCCAGCTAGGGGCTTTCAAGGCAAGTAAGAAGCAGAGGTGGTTTGCCATTGCCTTCCTCTGCAGAGTTTTCCTCGGAGGTCTCCCTTCCAACCCTGCTTAGCTTCTGAGATCTGATGAGACTGGGCTATACCATGCCACCTTGGCCTATACCATGCCACCATCAGCTCAACTTGAGGACTTTCATTTTGAATTTGCCAGTCATCTAAGGCAACATGTATGAGTAATGTCCTCCTCTTCCTTGTTTATGCTATTCAAAATCCCATGCTACACTATTGCCAAACAAAAGGTTCCCATGATGGGAAGTCAGAAGTCATCAAGCAAAAGTCAGTGAAGTCCTTTTAACTGCATGGTGACAAAAGTTGGCTCAGTCATGTCGTGTTCATCACACATGACCCCCTCCATACATTCAGTTAACATTGGGTGAGGTAGAGTGGCATGACTGCACTGGCCACACACCCCACCTCGACACAAAAGCCAATTAATTAGCATGTTCCCTACATAGGGTTGCCAGCTCCGGGTTGGGAAATACCTGGATATTTTGGGGCAGAGCCTGAGTAGGGCGGGGTTTGGGGAGGGGAGGGACTTCAATACCATAAATTGCCAAAGTGGCCATTTTCTCCAGGTGAACTGATCTCTATCAGCTGGAGATCAGTTGTAACAGCAGGAGATCTCCAGCTACTATTGGACTACTGTGGTGACTGACTTAACAATATTCAACAAGCTGAGGAAGGCTTCTTCGAAACGCAGCCAGGATCTAGAGGGCACGTTCTCCTTGCTTGAACCTTCTAACTTGATATATTTAGCCCACGTTGTTGAATACAGGACTGTTCTTCCTGTTATTATTATTTAGCCTTCATTGGATGGTTCTTCCTGTTATGGACTGTGGTAATTTACATACTGGATTGAATATTGAGCTGAATTTGAGAAATTGAAAATTGAATATTTACAATTACCAACGGATGTTTATGGAGTTAATAAACATAACTATAGCAGTATGATAAATCATATTTGAGCTGGTGTGTTGCTTTAATTATCAGTTAATACTAGAGCAACACAGGTTTATTGTTGGATTGAACTAGTACCTGGAGGTTGGCAAGCCTATGCACAAGGGTAGTGCACCTCACAGCATGTTGGCTGGCTTTCCCTCTGATTCTTCCTCCCTTGGGGAGACAGGGCCTAAGACATCAAATACATGTAAGAACCAAACCTTGTCCACAATTTACTAAGGGATCCAGGCTAGCTGACTTCAGAAACTGGACAAATTATTGCAGAGATCCAAGTAAATAGGGGTCATTCTGTTGGGTCCAGAAGAGACTGTATGACTTTGAGCAAAACATTGGCGATGTGCTATTTTGTCTCATATCTTTTCTCAGGGCTTCTGAAAAGCATTTTGGAGTCCAGAGTGAAAAAGCACATGATGTAGAAATGCAACGTTTTGTGTGTGCACAGAGAAAGCGGGTGGAAGAGGAAAGGGTACCCAATACATGGTGCACGAAACAGCAAAACAGATCACTCTGCTAGAAGACAACTGTCTCAACATATGGTGCGCAGCAGAAGTGATCAATCATTCCAATAACTGAACTCCTCTAGGCAGCTGAAGCTGCCAGAGCAGAGAAGCAGATGACTGCTTCCTAGGTATCATTAAACCTTTTAAGACAGGTCATTTCTTCCTGCATATATCTATATGTAATAGACAAAAAGTGGTACCCAAGAAGTAAACTTTCCTTTGAAAAGTCACTTCTATCCATCAAGAATTGCCAGTGACATCAAATACTGCAGAGTAAACAGCGACTGCCCCCTTTCTCTTTGAGTTGTAACACGATTCCATTTCAAAGTACAAAGGAACTGGGGGTGGATCCAAACCATGGAAATAGAGCCAAAGGGACCTACCATTCACAGGAGGACTTCTTTTATAAGCAGAAGGTTCCTTCTAGGAATGGAAGGACGTCAGATCCAACCTATTTCTTTTTAGCTTTGTCCTCTTTTGACCTTATATGGTAGTTCAAGGCTTCTCTTCATTACGCCTGTGCAGCATCTTCATTCTTTCAAAGCTAATTTCACTTGCAGCAAGAGTATTGCAGTCCAAGCTCTGCTCATGACCTGAGTTCGATCCCAACGGAAGTCGGTTTCAGGTAGCCGGCTCAAGGTTGACTCAGCCTTCCATCCTTCTGAGATCAGTAAAATGAGTACCCAGCATGCTGGGGTTAAAATGTAGATGATTGGGGAAGGCAATGGCAAACCACCCCATAAACATAGTCTGCCTAGTAAACGTTGGAATGTGACATCACCCCATGGGTCAGGAATGACCCAGTGCTTCCACAGGGGACTATCTTTACCTTTACCTAATAAAAAAGTATGCTACTATTATAACTTTGGTTTATTTGTTGCTGTTGACTGAGGTTTTGTTCTTTTTTGATTATATTATTGAACTCCTCCTTGGAAATCTTCAAGTTGCAAGGTGTGTGAGTGTGTTAAAGTATTTGTGATTGATAAAGAAGGATACATACACACACACACACACACAACTGTATTCTCACAAAGTTAAAGATGCCAATGGGTTTTATAGTCCTTGACAGATATTCAGTGTTTGTTTCTTTAGTCTATGCTACTTCTCTCTCTCTCATTTCTCTCTGTTCCCCATTTTCCCCTCTCTTTTTTTAGTAAATACTTGAAAGGCGGGAAACAGGAGTCCAGAATCGGCTCCAGATGGACTCAGATGATGTAACTGCACATCTGAGGGAAAAGTTCTCATTTGTCCCCTCTCCCTTGCTCGTAAAAGTGCCCTTCCTCGAATCAAGGGTGCAATAAACCTCAGGAAGCTGTATTCACTGGTAACCTTTTCTCCCCTTGGAACAGCTGCTGATCCTGTTCCTTGAAGATTTCCCTGGAAGAAAGAGAGAGGTGCATCTTCATGCGGTCAGGAAAGTTATCTCATGTTGAATGTTTTAAATTGTTACAACATTCAAATACTGCTGAAAAACCTCAAGATTGGTCTTTCAAATCCTGGCATTTTAAGCCTCAACATCAAAGGTAATTTTTCCAGTACTATTTAGTTTTGTGTATGGCACCACGGTTTAAGTGTGCCAATACTCGGGGGGGGGGAATGTCACCCAAATTTGAGTTTCAGCACAAAGCAAAAAAAAACATTTAAAAGAATGGCTGGTTTTAAATATGTGAAGATTTTGATTTCATATTGAGCAACTGTGAATGATACATTGAATTTTTATTGCATGTGCTTATCCCCTTTTCCTGGGAATTCCATAAGGGCAGCCCAGTCAGTATTGAAGAAAGACAGCTCCCCTTGGAGTATCCTTGACATTCCCAGTGAGATGTGACTATCTGTTAGGCAATGCAATCCATGCCTCTCCTTCACATTGCATTGAGGAAGTCTGCATAATTTAGTGTGCAATTCTAGGTAGAGTTACCCCTTTCTAACCCCATTGATTTAAATGGGCTTAGAAGGATGTAACTTTGCTGAGGACTACGCTGTTAGTAAATTGCTGAGCTAGATTAAACACTTCAGTGTATTGTTCTGTAGTTCCTTTACCAATGTCTCAGATTATTCTGGCCGACACTTTGGTTATCTTTATTCTTGACAGCTGCAACCCTCTGGTCTTCAACTGCTGCATCTCAGCCCACCTCCCTAACCTCTATCCGACACTTGACCATCAAAAACAGTCCTTCACTCATCCTTCTGAGGATCATGCAACCACCTGCTCCGTTAAATCTCTACACTGGCTTCCTGTTCACTCCCAGATCCGGTAAAGCCTCTTCATCCATGCCTTCAAACGCTTCCATGGCTTGAACATGTCCACTCCCCTCTTAAAGCCTTCCAAGTTGGCAGCCATCACCGCATCCTCAGGCAGGGAGTTCCACAATTTAACTATGCATCGTGTGAAGATCTCCAGCAATTTCCTGTTCCTTTACACCTATTTCTACCCTGCCAGAAATCTTGTGCCCTGCTCCTTCTTTGATCCAGTGCTGGCAACCATTTTCCATTTGCTAAATGGGCTTGCAGGCTTATGACCCTCTGCTTCTCTTCCTGGGGTGATTGTTCAGCAACAAATACATCAGCTGAGGGAGATGAGCCAAGAGAGGTCCCATTTGTCTCAGATTGCACATGTAATCTGCTTGGGTGATCATGTGATCAGTGACATAAATGTGTATGATCATAACACTCTATTAAAAGACTCACTTCTAGCACTCTATTATTCATAAGGAAATCCCCAGCTGTAGAGGGATGGATGGTTGAAGGAATTTGTTTGAGAATTGAAATTTGCTTCCCTTGAACATGTTATAAAGTAATGGATACAGGTTAAAGGTCAGAGGTAATATGAAACCAGAAACTTGATAAACTTAATTTTTGGGAAGGGAAATTATCAAGTGCCTAGTGGACCACCATATATGGCTCGTGGATTAATCAACTGGGATGGTAACAAGAGGTTCAGATGTAAACTATCCTAAGAATGTTGCTATGGGACCAGGGCATGAATGGGTAAAAGCCGTCAACTTAGTATTCAGTGCTGTGTTCACCATTCTGCAGCTTGCATAATTAAAATGGAGATATGAGGTGCATTTGTTTACCTTAACCAACATATCAATAAAAGTCTCGCTGAAGATCCACCATCTCCTGAAACCAACAAGGCCTAAAACAATATCGACAAGAGCAATTGTTTGAAACTTTGTAGACAATTATATGGACAGATGTTACAAACAACCACATTACTGGGCAAGCAAAATATAAAATGATTCTAACAAATTCCCCCCTACACACAGAGAGACAACAAAAGGCAGAAAGAGAATGATCCTCTTCCCACTTCACTCACACTTGTAGTTATCAACCTGCTGATCATCAGTAATGCTATAGTAGCGGAAAGTACATCAGTACAAACCTGAGGACACAATCTAGATCAGTTTATGCAAGTTACAATATGTAGGGGCTCATTTTTATTAGAACCGTCATCATTGGTGTACATAGGGTTGCCAGCCTCCAGGTACTAGCTGGAGATCTCCTGCTATTACAACTGTTCTCCAGCCGATAGAGATCAGTTCGCCTGGAGAAAATGGCCGCTTTGGCAATTGGACTCTATGTCATTGAAGTCCTTCCCCTCCCCAAACTCCGCCCTCCTCAGGCTCTACCCCAAATACCTCCTGCCAGTGACAAAGAGGGACCCGGCAACCCTAGCTGTACATATGCTCACCTTGAGCAGAAAGGAGCTGTGAACTTTGTAGTGGACATGTGCAGCAAAAGTCAGTATTGTTTACTCAGACTGGCAGCGGCTCTCCAGGGTCTCAGGCAGAGGTCTTTCACATCACCTACTTGCCTAGTTCCTTTAACTGGAGATGCCGGGGATTGAACCTGGGACCTTCTGCATGCCAAACAGATGTTCTACCACTGAGCCACAGCCCCTCCCCACTAGCTGTGGTAGTGGAATTTCAGTCCTCCTGCTTTGCAGTTGCATTTGCATTTGTGCACTAGGTGAAATCGACTCTCCAAGTCTACTAAATCATGGCACTACAGCTGCCATAAGCCTGTCCATACAACCTGCATGCACATAACAATGTAAATAATATGGACTTAGATGATCAGCAATCAGTGAAACTTTTCAAAAACAAAGCTCAGTATTTATTTATAATCACTGGTTGACTGGTTTTCTCACTCTTTATGTGAAGAAGAGTTGGTTTTTATACCCCAATTTTCTCTACCTTTAAGGAGTCTCAAACTGGTTTACAATTGCCTTTCCTCCCCCTCCCCACAACAGGCACCTTGTGAGGTAGGTGGGGCTGAGAGTTCTGAGAGAACTGTGATTTGCACAAGGTCACCCAGCAGACTTCATGTGGAGGAGTGGGGAAACGAACCCGGTTCTTCAGATTCGAGTCTGCTGCTCATGTGGAGGAATGGGGAATCAAACCGAGTTCTCCAGATTAGAGTCCACTGCTCTTAGCCACTACACCACGCTGGGATAACCGTTGGGGGGAGGGTTAGGATTCTCATAAGATATGCATGAAATGCTACCACAGTTGTACGGTACTATACTATTTGAATAGACAGAAAGTATCCCAATTAAAAGGTTTTGGGAGCACCTCACAAGAAGTTGAACTGCTTGATGAAAAAGCGACTCCCTGCTTGCATCTGGTAAACAGAATGAGCCAGCAGGTGTTTAAGAATCCCTATTTGAGTCCAGGCACTAAAGATGAGTATCTACACACATAACCATCTTGTTAAACCATGAGCTTCTCCCACATTATGTTTCTAGATATGCAAATGACCTTTGGAAGTCATCCTATGTTGTAAAACGACAAGGAAATACAAATGGCCAACATAACAATGAAAGACTTAATCCAAGAACACAGTTGAAATCTTTGTCACCAATGTGTCGCTACCCGATTGTGATGCTTGGTCATTGTTAATGTAGCTGAGCTGATGTTCCAGGAGGGTCTAGAAAGGTTCGGCGCAGTATTACCACCGATGGAGTCAGAATGAACATTACCTTGAGGTCAAACTCATGTTCCCTCATGCTTATTTTACTTAGAGGCCGCTGCTTGGAAAACCTCATGCCAACTCCGACAGCTTTCATCCTATTTATTTAATATTCCTGAAGTGTGAAATTTAAACGCAAAAATAAATATTATGTTTCGGGGGGAACGTGGTGCCTGGTTCATTCGGAACATTCGAATGTTTATTTTAACAGCAGCATACTGAGAGCTTCACAGAGGGCCTGCTTATCAGTTCCCAGAAGTGGTGCATGCACTTTGCAATGTCTTTCTCTGCAAGGCTTGCTTTTTTGTAAAGGGGGGGGAATCACGATACCAAAATTGCCTTGGAGAATAGCTCTCCCCCTCTGACCCAATCAACAACTTTTCAGAAAGAAAAGCAGCTGATAATGATCCTTTCGCATATCAAATGCAAAGAAGCAACAACGAGAATCTCCAGAAGGTTTTTGATGGTAGCTCCCCTGATCTACAATTATCTTCTCTGTGGTCCATGGCAGGCTTAGCTGTTTTCCAGAACTGTTTAAATTTAAACTTGCATTTCATGGTTGGCATTAATATGAGTATATTTTACTTGTATAATTACTGTCTAATAGATACTGTGGTCTGCAGCTATGATCCAGAAAACTATGAGTCAGAGAAAGCTGCATGCCGGCAGCCACATCAAGGGTTCTCACTGAATGATCAGGACTGGAGAAGAGTCCACCTACACTACCTAATACTGAACTACATTATTAGGCTAAGGAAAGGCTGGCTGCCTTTGTCAAAGTTTAGGCAGCTTCCTGGTGCCTCCAACAGCTGTCAGGATTTAAGCCCACAGTACAGCAGTTGACCTGGAGGATGAGGAGTCAGCCTGTGCACCACTCACTCGACTGGGCAAAGGAGGAAATAGCAGAAAGAGGCGCCACACCAACCCACAGACATCTTCTTGTAGCAATATGGCAGAACAGGTCAGGTGATACTTTCTGACCCCCTATGAAAACTTGCAGGTCAGGATTACTCTCTATTCTAAGCAAGGAGCACAACTGCTCTTCCTAGCTGGTGGTGATGGAAAGTTCCAGCAACTGGGTTACCAGACCCCCGCCCCAGGGACAGGGATCCCCCACTTTGGGCTCCCTCCCCCCAGCACCATTTGGCCAGCCGGCAGGATCTTACCAGCCACAAATTGATACCTAGGCCTCATCGCCACATTGATATCCCTTCTGGAAAGGATGTCATCACATCACCAATGATGTGGGAGATGCGCTAGTATTTGAGCAAAGCTCAATGGAAAAAATAGCTTCCACCACAGAGTTTTTGCCCAAATACCAGAGCATCTTCTGCATCATCGGTGATGTGATAACATCACTTTAGGCAACCCCATAATGTTTTCAAGGCAAGAGACATTAAGAGGTAGTTTGTCATTGCCTGCCTCTGCGCAGCAACCCTGGACTGCCTTGGCGGTCTCCCAACCAAGTATCAATCAAAGCCAATCCTGCTTAACTTCCAAGATCTGATGAGATTGGACTAGTCAGGGCCTCGCTTGCGACATATTGCTTTTGCTGTATCCCAACTCTTTTTTCCCCCATTTCCATTTCACAGGATCTGGAGGTGCAGAAGCAGATCTATGTTGCAAAAGATTTCTGAAGGAAACCACTCATAACTGCAGTCACTTATTAGGATAGGGAAGGCTTGGTCTGAGGAAGTGGTGAGGAAGCTTTGCATAGCTTATAGTGGGGGACTTTAACACTCAAGCAGTAAGGGGTAGGGTTGCCAACTCCGAGTCCAGAAATACCTGGAGATTTGAGGGTGGAACCTAGGAGAGTGGGCTCTAGGGAGGAAAGGGGCCTTAGTAGGGTATAGTACCATACAGTCCACCTTCCAAAGCAGCCAGGAGAAGTGGAATGAATGTTTTAAATAAACTAACTAACTAACTAAGAAACAAATAAATAAGCTGTCTATGTAGTCTGGAGATCAGTTGTCATTCCCGGGGATCTCAAGCCCCCACTTGGAGGTTGGCAACCCTAGTAAAGGACTTTGGGAAGCTGAGCCAGCAGGGAAAGATCCGCTAAATATCTACCACTCTCCAGCCCAAGTACTATGAAAAAGGGCAGGTGCCAAAGCTCTCCTGACTTCTGGTTCTTGGCCTATGGGTCATAGACCAGTTTGAATGACACCCTTCCCTACCATAACCTAACCACCGGATGATTGCCAAAGGAGTAGGGCAAAAAGTATTGCTAAAATAGTCAACTGGAACAGGTTATTACCAATCACCTCCAGGAAGGTGAGTTCCGACCCAACCTAAAGAACACCCCTGCATCTCTGGAGGAGCATGATCATCTCGCTCCTCCCACCTTATTAGGTCTGTGTTTTTTATTTGATTGCATTATGGTTTTGCTTGCGTTATCACCCACTTTAGTGTGGAAAAAAAATAGGAGATGCAAATATATAAAATAAATAAAATAAATGATGATGGCAGGGAAGTACCCGTTTAGAGTTCTCAATAGCCCAGCCCTGTGTACACTACACCAACAGCCAAAAGTGAATGTAAGTGGATGTAAGGGTGGGTCCATCACAGCTTGCAAAGTCACACCCTTCTTGTAAGACTGCCAGGCAAAGAGTGACAGAGGCTGATGCTGATCACATGAACACATGAAGCTGCCTTATACTGAATCAGACCCTTGGTCCATCAAAGTCAGTCAAGCTCAGAATGGCAGCGGCTCTCCAGGGTCTCACCAGGGACTCCAAGTAAAAGTTTTGTGTTTTTTTCCCCCATTCCAGGTACAACTTCATGGTCTAACTAAAGAACTAAAAGGAAACTAGATGGAGAATCTAATTTAACTACCTTCACATCTAGCTCACTAGGTTAGAGTTCAACACACGTGGAGGGAAAATGTGCAAGTTTCTACGGGTAGAGGACAGACTGTGAAAACTGGCCAACTCTGTGTGCTATCCTGAAAATAATTCAAGAAGAGGGAATTGATGTTGGTCAAAGAGAATGCTCAAATTCTTCCTTATATAAGCTACACATTAAAAGTCAGCAACTACTGTGATTTAGGCCCAAGTCTAGTTAAAGCAGACTCTTTTTTATATATACGAGTTCCTTACTTCTCAGTATAATCCTGAAGGATGCTTATTATTCCCTTTCCTTCTTTGATTTCCACACATTTTCAACAGGCAAAATAAAGTGGCCACTTCATTACCAGCAGTCTGTATTCAAGGGTAGCGCAAATTTGTGTACGTTTTACAGCATGAACCCCGGCTCCATTTAAACTAACCTATGGGAAACTCAGACAGAAACAAGGTGTTATTCGCTTACAGTACCCTTAATGTGGAGTCATGGCTTCTCGGGTAAATTTAGTCATCGGCCAAAGGTGCTACACAATGACATCGCTGGAGATTTAAGGTTTCTAATAAGTCTCCTCAGGGGAATTTGTTGTATATATTCTCAAGCTAAAAGTTCTTCACACCCCTTGTTGCGCTATGTATAGGAGCTATATGAGAAGAAAGGAAGACATGTTTCACACACTTTCTGTCCTTTTCCATCACTTCTTCAGTGGTACTGGGAGAAGCACCTTCTCCTTTATTTTTGAATGGACAATTTGTTGAATGATGGCAAGAAATATTGCTCTCACCCCACTTGGCTTCAGACATCATAAAGCCAAGTCCCATTGGCTAGGTGGCATCATTGCAAAGCGAAAAAAAGATGGCAGTTGATGCCTTCTTCACTCGGTCTGCCATCTTTCAGGTTAAAGTAGAAGGAAAACAATTCTTCTAGTACCTGTACGTGGCGTGAAAACTTTAACTGTTGCTATAGACCCTCGAAATAATTGGGAGTGGAAAGAGTGGACTGAGCCCCATGGTGCAGAGTGGTAAGCTGCAGTACTGCAGTCAAAAGCTCTGCTCACAACCTGTGTTCGATCCCGACGGAACTCGGGTTCAGGTAGCTGGCTCAAGGTTGACTCAGCCTTCCATCCTTCCGGGATCGGTAAAATGAGTACCCAGGTAAAGTGTAGATGATTGGGGAAGGCAATGGCAAATCACCCCGTAAACATAGTTTGCCTAGGAAACATCGGGATGTGACGTCAATCCACTGGTCAGTAATGACCCGGTTCTTCCACAGGGGACTACCTTTACCTTTTTTAGAAAGAGTGGGAGCAAATTTTAGTGGATATTTGAGGGCTTGAATGGCCTTTCTCCTTCATGAACTGATCTCCCTTCAGCAGTTGTGTCCTGTAAACACACACACACAAGTATGTTGGTTAAAAGGGTCACACAATGATGTGTAGCACAAAGTTTTGACTTCAGATTCACTTTATAGGTCACGTTTTTAGCAGGTGGTGGATTCCATGACAATTTGTCATTCATCATTTGACAATTTCAAGATGGGCTGAGTCCCACACAGACACACATTTCTTGACCACGGAAGACACAGCCCAGCTCTATTAAAAACAGTGTGTGTTCTTCTATTCGCTTGCATGAAAATGGTGGCTTGCACCCAGACATAGAGTCCAATCTTTTTGAACTTCTTCAGAGGATTTTGTTAGGGGAGATGAAGAGAAAAGACATTCCAGTGAGCTTGCAGGAGGGAATAAAAATGGTCTATGACCATGTGGAGCTGATTAACATAATCACACTTTGCACTTTTCTGTAACACTAGAAATCCATATCTAAACAAGAGCTTTATTCTTTTTTTTTTCCCTGCAATGAAACTTTATGCATAGTTACTAACCATTATGGAAGACATCCCCTTATATAAATATCAAAAAAGGTAATGAGTCTTTCCTGGAATAAGATGCATTTTAATTAGATCCTACAGCACTTGAGAGACTTTGGTTCAATTCCCACCAGTAAGGGTCAGAAATGCAAGCACAGTAGTTAGCAGCCAGTTTCAAATCTCAAAAGCACAAAGCAAGATGGGGGTCATTCGCTGGAGCAGGTACCCAAAGGGAAGGGTAAAACACAAGGCAAGGATTATTTCACAGCCGTCAGATGGCACACATTGATGAAAAGAGGACCTTGACATGCAGAGCTCGGCGGAAGGACGGGAGGCTGCCAGTGCCATCTGAAGTGGAGGCATACCCTTTTAAGCCATTGACTTCAGTGGAGTTAGAAGAGCTTAACTGCTTAGGGTGGCATTGTCTGCCTTCCACTGGGCACACCCAGGGGCTTCATGGGACAACAAATTGGTGATGGAGGAATCTGGAGTTAGTGCTGGCTATGGAGTACATAAATGCTGTGGTCTCATCACCTCCATCCTAAGTACCAAAACTGGAACTCCTAGGCTCCAGAAAAGATTGAGAGGAGGAGGAGGAGGAGGAGGAGGAGAAGTAGAAGTAGTAGTAGTAGTAGTAGTAGTAGCAGTAGTAGTAGTAGTAGTAGTAGAAGAAGAAGAAGAAGAAGAAGAAGAAGAAGAAGAAGAAGAAGAAGAATTTCTCCACCACTTAAGGAAGACTCCAATCTTCCCTTCCCCTCCCCGCAACATACACCCTGTGAGGTAGATGAGGCTGAGAGAGCTCTAAGAGAGCTGTGACTAGCACAAGGTCACCCAGCTGGCTTCATGTGTAGCAGTGGGGAAACCAACCCGGTTTACCAGATTAGAGTCTGCTGCTCATGTGGAGGAGCGGAGAATCAAACCTGGTTCTCCAGATCAGTGTCCACCACTCCTAACCACCACTCTTAACCACGCTGGCTGTTACTCTCCAGAAACGATGGTGATAAAGGGTGCTGAGAGGAATAATTGGATATAGCCCAATAACATTACCCAATAAATCAACATAAACAACGACAGTAGGATTGCTGGGTCCTCCTGACCACCTGCAGGTGGTGTGTGTGGGGGGGTGTAGGATTATCAACTCCAGGTTGGGAAACTCCTGGAGATTTGGGGGCAAAGCCTGAAAAGCAGAAGGGCCTCAATGCCATAGAGTCCACCCTCCACAACATTCATTTTCTCCAGAGGAACTGATCTCTGTAGTGTGCAGATGAGCTGTAATTCCTGGAGATCCCCAGGTCCCACCTGGAGGTTGTCATCCCTAAATGACAGTAATAACAGTGCTATGACCATAGGCTTATTGTGCTTGATAATGACAAAAGGAGGCAGAAATAATGAAAAGAGGAGGAGCGGTAAGGAGAGAAAATAGAGGAGGCCAAACATGAAGAAGAATGAAGAGACTAGAAGAGGAGAAGTGGAATTGAGGAAGACTGAAAAGGAGGGTGGGAATGAGAAGAGCTCCAAGACAGAGTTATTCAAACTCACTAGATTCACAGTTATTAAATACCAAACTAGGCATGATGTTGTCTAGATCCATTAATAGATCTCTGATGGTTTTCAAAAGTGTTCAAATATTTTTCTCAGGCCAGTTTCCTGATGCAAACAACCACTCTGACCTCCACCTCACTCCATCCAGAGCTCTTTATCCCAACAGGAAATTCATACAGTTAGGATATGGGGATCTCATATTTCCCATTTGGAGCAAACAGTGTGTGTGTGGGGTGGCTGTGTGGGTTGCTTCAATAAAAAGGAGTAGGACAAAGGTTTAACTGCCCCCCCTCAATTCTTGCCCCTCATTCCCAACCTAACTGCATGGCTGCTATTAACCATGAGAACTTCAAGAGAACTTTCCACAGGTTAGAGGAACTTTCAGGGGAGGGGCTGTGGCTCAGTGGTAGAGCATCTGCTTGGCATGCAGAAGGTCCCAAGTTCAATCCCCAGATCTCCAGTTAAAGGGGCTAGGCAAGTAGGTGATGTGAAAGACCCCTGCCTGAGACCCCGGAGAGCTGTTGTTGGTCGGAGAAGACAATACTGACCTTGATGGACCAAGAATCTGATTCAGTATAAGGCAACTTCATGTGTGTTCAGGTGTTCAGGTCCCCTGCTACTCTCTTTAGCCCTGAGAGTTAATAAAGAATGCTGCCTGGTCCATTATGGCAACTGCCCAGAGCTAGTTAAGGGGCCATGACAGTGGGGAAGTTTTTCACATCCTTTGGAGCTTTAAAGAATAATAGTCAGAGTGGGTGCCTTACACAGGAAGTGGCAAGGGACCAGAGGGAGAAAGAGAGTATAGATTTTTTTCACCTTCTTTACACAACTGATTTCTTGTTGTAAAATGGTGTTTAAACTATATTACAACACAGAGATACCGAAACAATCCTAATTATCAGGCAATACAACCCCCAATAAAGTAGTCTTTTCTTTTGGGTACTCTTTAGAGATGTTTCTTTACAGAGAAATGGAGAAGCTGAAGAACGGTTACTATCAGATGCTCCCCAGAGTCCAGGAAGGGAAGTGCTGCACTTGACTTCTGTAACGTCGTCTTCAGGTGGATCTTACAGCACCCCTAGGATGGTGGTGACAAAAAAGGGGTTAATCTTCTCTGGCTGGTTCCTGGAAATGGAAGGGGTTATTACCAGACAAGGGATGTTAAACCGTAAGTGTCACTCAAGAGTGGCTCTATTAGCATAAAATGGTTTGTTTGAGAGAGGCAAGGTGCATATTCATTTCCTTTGCTCCAGCAGGTTACTGGTATAATGCATGCTCCATGTTCGAAGACTGACTTTCTGGTGCTGTCATACCAATTATGATCTGTCCTACAGAGGTTTGTAGAGATGTGACTATTGACATCTGAAATAAATTTAAAGAGCAGAAAATTGTGAAACAGTGATCTTACGTTTCCCTCAACACCCAATCCTCACAACACTCATTAAATCAAATTAAAAACAGAGCTGCCATGAAAATTGGCAACCACGAGTCTTCTTATTCTTTCGTAATGTGCAGTACCACTTACCTTGCAACATCAAATTGTGCCCAGGCATTCCCTACCCCTGCCCCATACCACTGGCTGATGGTAGACCAAGATGGATCAGGACTTTGGAGAAATTAAAGAGTGGAGGGGAGAGAACTTGAAATGAAGCTGCTGGGTTAAGCAACAGAGCCAAGGCGATCATAACATGAAATTCCACAGTCTATGTCCAGACTGACAAATCTATCAAGCAGTAGAATCACACACAGAAGGTTACTGGTATAACACATGGAGAATTTCGCTTCATTTCCAATGCTCAACATGCAGAATACAAATCTGTGTAAAGTGGCCTAGGGCAAAGTATATTTGTGCAAGTATTGGTAAGGCTAGGATAAATGCATTCATCTTAACTTTCAGTGAACAACATAGAAACCTCTCACATTAATATACCAAAAACTAGAAGATCTAGATTATACATTTCATTGGTTCTTCAAAGAGCACGACGTCCAATTTCAGCGGCTGTACTTGAAATATGTATTTTTAAATGTTTGTTTTGGGAGGGGAGATATAGGCAAATTTACAAATCTACTGCTCCCCTCTAGATGCACTTCTTTGGTTTGTATTCCTCAATTAAATTCATGTTTGCAAATTATTACTTGGAAATAGGGAACCGTACCTTCAGCAATTGTGCTAACTAACAATGTCAACTCTGCAGGAGACCAGATTATCTGTTAGAGGAAGAATGGAGAAAGTTTTCTTGGAAAGGGGCCAGCTTTAGGTAGGGGGTGTTTAAAGCCTTGGGAGTTACTGTAGCAATAGAAAAGATTAATAATTTGCACATGTGAGACTCTTGGCAAGCAGGATGCAGCTGTAAAGAATTAACCCCTCTTGAGAGATGTAAAAACAGAGAGCAGCTGAGAAGAAAGAGGTTAGGGTACTAGAAAGTGAGAGTATGCCAGTACAGATGTCCAAGAAAAGAAAATATGTAATGTGGGCTCGGGGAGCTGAATGCATCTGAGGCGTGAACGTGCCTCTGTAATAGTTTGGAGACAAATAAAAGCAAACAGAGATGAAGTACTGACAGACTGTTCCTGAGATCAACAATCTCACTGAAAGTCTTATGTAAAATTTCACCACTTTTTCGGGGTGGTGGGGGTGGTGGAAGGCGTTCATGGCCAAACTAAGCCACCTCAACCCTACCACTTACACAGGCAAAAGCAAACTCTGCCTTCCTCAAATGTTCATTGCGCATTACGTTGCACTCATGGATACTATGGAAGACAATGAAATTAACACAGAATGGAACAAAGTTCTGAGTTGGCGCTAATACCATAAGAACATATGTAGTGGCTTTATACCAGTGCTCACTGTGTTCAGTTTTTATGGCATATGGCCAATGGCCGTTACAAGAGATTAAAATAACAATAACTGCAAAACCGGATGACAATCATTAATAAAACTTACACTTTAGTAACAAATTAAAAGCTTTATGGGTATGTTTTTCTAACCCTCTGGATCTTATCAAAATACAGCACAGGCTTTATACCACATTAGATAATTTGTCCAGATAACTCAGCATACCCTGAGCGAGACTGCTCAAGCTAGCCTAAATTTCATCAGATCTTAGAAACATAGAATCATAGAATCACAGAGTTGGAAGGGACCTCCAGGGAACTCCAACCCCCTGCACAATGCAAAAAATTCACAACTACCACCACCACCCCACACACCTCCAGTGACCCCTGCTTTGTGCCCAGAAGATGGATAAAACCTCCAGAATCCCTGGCCAATCTGGCCTGGAAGAAAATTACTTCCTGACCCCAAAGTGGTGATCGGCATTACCCTGGGCATGTAAGAAAGGGCCATGAGAGCCAAGCAACAACACAACCCTTCATGCCCTCCCTCTCATGACCTGCCTAAGTTCACAGAATCAGCATTGCTGTCAGGTGGCCATCTAGCCTCTGCTTGAAACCCTCCAAAGAAGGAGATCCCACCAGCTCCCAAGGAAGCCTGTTCCACTGACAAACCACTCTGATTGATTTAATTTCAACCCATTGTTTCTGGTCCGACCTTCTACGCAACAGAAAGCAACTCTGCATCATCCTCTATCTGACAGCCTTTCATATCATATCATATCATATCATATCATATCATATCATATATCATGTATCATCTCAGTTGTTTCCTCTCCAGGCTAAACATACCGAGCTCCTTCAACCTTTCCTCGTAGGACTTGGTCTCCAGACCCCTCACCAGCTTTATTGCCCTCCTCTGGACACGTTCCAGCTTGTCTACATCCTTCTTAAACTGTGCTGCCCAAAACTGAACACAATACTCTAGGTGAGGTCTAACCAGAGCAGAGTAAAGCGATACCATCACTTCGTGTAACCTGGACACTTTTGTTGGTACAGCCCAAAATCACATTTGCCTTTTTAGCTATTGAATCACACTGCTGACTCATGTTCAGTATACAGTCTACTAGATCCTTTTCGCATGTATTACTGCCAAGATGAGTTTTCCCCATCCGATAATTATGCATTTGATTTTTCCTACCTAAATGGAAAACTTTGAAACTCATTTTATTAGTTTTAGCTCAGTTTTCCAGTCTGTCAGATCATCCTGTATCCTGGCTCTGTCTTCTACTGTATTTGCTACACTTCCCAATTTAGTATCATCTGCAAATTTAATAAGCATCCCCTCTATTCCTTCATCCAAATCATTTATAAAGATGCTGAACAACACAGGGCCCAGGACAGATCCCTGAGATACTCCACTTGTCACTCCTCTCCAAGAGGATGAGGAACCATTAACATACACTCTTTGGGTGCAATCTGTCAATCAGTTACAGATCCCCCTAACAGTAATAGGATCTAAACCTCATTTTACCAACTTATCAAAAGTTGGTAAAAATTTTTACTGAAGTCAAGATAAACTATGTCCACAGCATTCCCTTGATCCAAAAAAATAGTAACTTTCTCAAAAAAGATTATAAGTTTAGTCTGACATGACTTGTTCTTGAGAAATCCATGCTGGCTCTTAGTAATTACAGCCATCCTTTCTAAATGCTCAAGGACTGTCTATTTGATTATTTGTTTTAAAACATTTCCAGGTATAGACGTCAAGCTGATGGGTTGGTAGTTACCTGGATCCTCCTTTTCTCCCTTCTTGAAGATGGGGACAACATTTGCTCACTTCCAATCTTCTGGCACCTCAGCTGTTCTCCAAGAACTCTCAAAAATAATGGACAGAGGCTCATCCGTGAGTTCTTTTCATATCTTTGGATGCAATTCATCCGGTCCTAAGGACTTAGATTCATTTAAAGAAACTAGGTGTTTATGTACTACCCCTATGGTGATCCAAGGTTGCAACTCCCTTCTCTCATCATGTGTTCTGTTTTTGACATGTTGAGCACCGTTTCCCTCACAAGAGAAGACTGAGGACAAGTAGGAATTGAGCAATTCTGCCCTCTCTTCATCACTGGTTACAATTTCACTTTCCTGCCCCTGCAATGGGCCTACTACTTCCTTGTTTTTCTTACACTGAACATAACCAAAGGACTCTTTTTTATTGTGTTTAGCATTTCTCACTAGCCTAATCTCGTATGGAGCTTTAGCTTTTCTCTCTACAGACACTGGTTATTTGTTTATATTCATCCTTGGTTATAAGCCCTCCTTCCATTTCCTAAATGAGCCTTTTTTATTTCTCAAATCTTTAGAACGTTTTAGAAACTTAGGAAACTAAGAAGGATCACGTCCAACCTAGTTAGTATTTTCTATATTTTTAAATGTTGTTTTTAATTGTTCAAAGATTTTAATGTTTTTATGTGCACTGCCTTGGGGGGACCCTGAGTGATTGAAAAGGCTGCATAAAAAATGTTTTAAATAAGTAAATAAAGTTATGACCCCCCCACCCATATTTGTCATCTTATCTTAGGACATCAAATACGTAGAATAATAGATTAGGAACTCATCCATTTTCTGTGAAATCCAAAACAGAATTATAACCTTCTGAGACCACTGACTTCAATGGACACAGAAGGGTGTTACTCCGCTTAGAATGTCCTGACAGGTAACCTGTTTGTTCTGGACTGTGAAGACCAGATGTGTATTGGATAAACATCTGGTTGTTTTTTTAAAAAGCCTTTCAAAACTCTACTTGACTCAAGCTTATCAACACACTCCCACTTTTAAAAGCAGCCCTTTTCACCAGTTACAGTGAATGCATGTACATCCTACCAACATGTGCACACTTCTGTTTGTAAGCAAGAGCCAAAGGGTATTTACTTTAAAAATAAAGCCAGGGACCAGTACCTGGATAAACACAGATTTTAATTTGCATGTTCCATTGTCTGTCCGTTGAATTTAACATACGAATGACTCAAAGCAGAGGCTGAGAATCTAGGCTTAACTGCTTCAACACAACCTTCAGTTTGGTCTTTCTTTTCTCTAACAAAAATGAAATCTATTTTATATTTGAAAGCACACCATTTGTAATTATTAACAGCCCAATACGTACATATCCATTTTTAAGTACAACATTTGTACACTTCCAACACTAATGCATCTTTAAGAACATCTTCTCTTGTTGCTGAGTTCTTTGAGCTAAGACGAGGGTTTTCATTATTTGATCAGTTAACAAGAAGCAACGTTCAGAGTTTAGGTTTATATTGAGCCTAATTTCCCTTGTGACAGCTGCACGAGTCACTTGGTCAGAGCAGAATCTAAACATGAAGCTGTCTGTTTACACAGTCCCTGAGAGTATCTGCACTTCCATTTTCTTTTCTGAAAGCATCAAGAGGAACCAGCTTGTCTGCTACATATCCCAGGGATTTTAGGTTTTACGAGCGCCATTGCTTATGGCTAGTAAGTTCATCACAGGGACGCTCAAACGCCTGCCAGTTCAGCTCAACTTCCACTTGCTTTTCCAGTTTGTGAGCAGTTCAAATTGTCCAACAAATTACTTTCAGCATATTCAAACAGTGCAATACAATTGGCAGCATTTCAGGCATGTGTGTTCTCACTCAGTCCAGCGGGAGTCTGTTGTAAACTGGGCCTAGCTTACAAGAATAGAGACCAGACACAGCCTTCCCATAGGAACCAAGTTTAATAATGTTTTAATCCTACCCCAAGCAGTTTGGTATATCTCCTGCAGAGCAGGAGATTAACCCTTAGGTTACCACACAGTAGGGTTGCTGGGTCCTTCTTCACCACCAGCGGGAGGTTTTTGGGGTGGAGCCTGAGGAAGGCAGGGTTTGGGGAGGGAAAGGAATTCAATGCCATAGAGTCCAATTGTCAAAGCAGCCATTTTCTCCAGGTTTACTGATCTCTATTGGCTGGAGATCAGTTGTAACAGCAGGAGATCTCCTGCTAGTACCTGGAGGTTTAACCCTACCACAGACTTTAACCCTACCACAGAGTCTCCACACATAGACCTGACATCACAGCAAGCAGCTCCACAACCCATTATTTAGACAAGTGAGTATATAAGAAGAATTGGTTTTTATACCTTGCTTTACAGTAAGGAGTCTCAAAGTGGCTTACAATCATCTCCCCCCCCCCCCACACACACACACACCTTGTGAGGTAAGTGGGGCTGAGAGAGTTCTGAGACAACTGTGACTACCCCAAGGTCACCCAGCAGGCTTCATGGGGAGGAGTGGGGAATCGAACCCGGTTCTCCAGATTAGAGTCCACTGCTCTTAACCACTACACCACGCTGGCTCTCATATCACTCAGTCTATTTAAGTATTTATGTTCCACTTTTCTCCCAAGGGGGAAAATATTGTGTGTTTTTAAGTCTTACCATTTGAGATTCATCTGTGTTATTTCACACATATGTATTTCCACACAGTCTTATGGGAGTCTTATCCCCCTTGATTATAACTCAACTGACTGTTACTCTGGGGGGAAACTGATTTCACCTACAATTCATTGACAAAATTTATGCACAATACACAGGTTCTCTGGAGAGATGGCATAGAAATAACAATTAAAAAAATGTCAGGTTCAGCTCCTGGCATAGGTACTTAGAAATCTGCTGAGAGGAACATTCAGCATGCATGTGAGAGAGCAAGTGTGGGGTAATGTTTCAAGTATCAGGTTTGAATTTGAAAGATCCAGGATAATTCCCCATTCTGTTGTGGAAGCTTGCCAGCTAACTGTTGGCCAGTAACACACACACACACTCTTACCTACCATGCAGGGTTGGTGAGAGAATGTCTCTATGCATATCTAATCTACTATGTGTACACGTGGAAGTGAGACATGGTACATTATTATATGAGTACAACACACACACAGTGTATATCTCTACATTGTGAAGAAAAGAAGGGGGCCGCACCAAGGCAAATGAAGGCAAGAAGATGAATGGTGCAGAGGGAAACAGTTCTTTAATCGTGTCTGCAACCCCTACACATTTCGTGTGTAGCTTCGTCAGGGGGAATCTTTCAGAGCTCTGAAGCATGCATGGGGACTTTACTAAAATGAATCTGAGAGATTCCACTGATGCAGCTACATGCAAAACGCATAGGGGTTGCAAAAATTATTAAAGAACTGTTTCCCTCTGCACCATTCATCTTCTCGCCTTCGTTTATCTCTAAATTGTAAGATACACTGAACTAGTCTTGAATCTAAGAATCCTGCAATATGCTGGAACCTCTCAAGGCTCATTTGTTGTCCATATTACTCATGCGCTGAACAAACAGTTGTGATTTTTACAGTCATGGTTCACCTTGCCTAAAGTCACAAAATGAATTAATTCTTGCTTAGGCAACAGTTTAGCCATACAGGCTGTTAGACCGCCACTAGCTAGATGTCAAGTTGGTGAACTACCAGCTGAGTGCCTTCGATGTGTTCTAAACTGGAGTGGTTCCATTCAGAGCTCATGTGTGCAAAGCAAAAAAAAAAAATTCTCCAGGGCATTTAGTTGAGAACAGAGCTGAACAGGTTCCATAAAATTTTATACTATTTATACCACACCCTATTGACAAAGTCCACAACATAGTTTACAATCAGCTCAAAGCACTTTACCTTAGAAAAGAATCAACACAACATCAACACACCATATGGAACCAATCACAATGCCAGCACTAGTCCAAGTGCTGAAATCTTAACATCTGACCAAGGTCTCTAAATACATTCCTCGAGAACCTGTGTTCTTTCTTTTTAAACAAGTAATTAAGTCATAAGGAGCCCCGTGGCGCAGAGTGGTAAGCTGCAGTACTGCAGTCAAAAGTTCTGCTCACAACCTGAGTTTGATCCCTACAGAAGTCGGTTTCAGGTAGCTGGCTCAAGGTTGACTCAGCCTTCCATCCTTCCGAGGTCGGAAAAAATGAGTACCCAGCTTGCTGGAGTAAAGGGAAGATGACTGGGGAAGGCACTGGCAAACCACCCCGTAAACAAAGTCTGCCTAGTAAACGTTGGGATGTGACGTCACTCCATTGGTCAGGAATGACCCGGTGCTTGCATAGGGGACTACCTTTACCTTTTTAATTAAGTCATAGTTAAAGAACATCCCTCAATAAGAAATAAGATAAACCAGTGCTCCTTTCCCACTAGGAAGCCACTAGTTGGTCATCGATACTAAAATTTAGAGAAGTAATGGTGTTTACGAAAGCAGTGGGACTGTCCATCTGTTTGGAACCTGGGAGTCAAAACTTCACAACAGTATATGTCACTGTCTGGTAACATTGCTTTCTTCAGATACACTCCAAAGAAGCTGAGAAAGAATTCAGCCTGCATATGCAAAGAGCTGACACCTAATGGTTACCATTTTATTGCAACCAACTGGCCCATTCAAACCGTCAAAATTGTCTCCACACAATGCACCCCCAAATGTCTCTAGGGATGCATTTGCATGGAGAATGCAACATGTGACCTGGGCAGGCCACTGATGCAGCCACAGATCTTTCTGCTCTCGGGCCCATGGGAATAGCTTCTGGGTAGCTGCAGCTATCTCTGCACAAAGTACAGGTCACACATTATCTTGCCTGTGAAAATTAATCCCTGGAGACAGTAGGGTGCATCACGTAGAGAAAAATTTAAATAGCAGAACCAGGCATAACAACATTAAGCCTAAAATATTAAATATTAATACATTTAAAACATGTTCCCTTGCTTTCCTTTGTACTTCAGACTGTTGTGAAGCAATCCAAAATATATTTGAGAAACACTGTTATATCAGGGTAATTTTGTCTTTAAATGAGGCTTTAGTAGCATATATAAAACTCTGGAGATGGAAGCTGTTGGTTTCCCCCCCCCCCTTTAGTCTTAGCATACAGTCCATGTCTTCAGGAAGCCTGTCCCTGTAACACTTTACAGGGCTTGGATATACTCATCCTGTACAATGCAGAACAAGATTCTCCTCCTTTTGTGGGTGTGATTTTTTTCCATAGAAAAAGAGAAGAGAGCTGAAATATGTTTGGAAGTGTTGTCCCTTTGAAGTGAAAATTTTGGGGAGGATGAAGTTGCGTGGGAAGTAACATACAAACATAAAACGTATGACACCTTCAGTCAAAGCAATAGCAAAGCACTGACGTTGTCTTGAAAACTAAATCTAAACAAACATCTCTCGTGCCTGGCACAGGGTTTGGCTAGGATTAAAATCTAATTGACTGGTAGATTAGGTTAGACCGACTGACATACAAATTGAACTTGGCCTCATTTCCTGGGGAATGCAGTACCAAGAACCATGGTTGCCACTGTACCCACTTCTTCCTTTTCCTCCCTTGCTCTCTATTCTGGCTTCGAAGACTGAGGTGGTCCCATAAAAGCACAGCTCTTGTCCTTTCGGCTCTTGAGACAGATAATAATCTGAGGGCAGCTCTCTTCAGCAGACAAAAAACTGTCATAAAATTGTCCCAGTCACTTGCGCCTTTCAATTCAGTGTCCTATTTACTTACAAAAGGGGAGGAGAGAAACAAACCCTTGACTTGAATCTTGAGAACTGTGTGACTCAAGTAAATATAAGTTTGATTCAAAGACTTGAATCCTTCCTGGGTTCTTTTGCAAAAAAGCACAGGGATTTCATTTATTTATTGTTGATTTTTTTCTATCTATCCTGCCTTCTCCACCCAAAGCACTCAAAGCGGCTGGCTCATAATTAAAACAATATAAAGGACAAATTCCAGAATAAAATTATCTTATATTAAAATTGCAGCAGCCAAACGAACATCTCACAACAATTTCATTAACAACATTACATTTCCCAGTAGCCGCAATAAAGTAAGAGTTCAACTAACACGGCAAACACTGCCATAAAAATTAGACATTGAAATGAAATGGCACATAGATAGTCCATATAGGTTATAAAAAATCAAGCTAACCCCAAACACAATCAGCAGTTGGCACACTTTCCATCTGGATGATAAGTCTCAAAACCTGGAAATCTCTTTCATGCCTTCGCTTCGTTTCCATAGTCCAGTGTGTTCCTCTGTTAATAACTGTAATAAATGGGGTTATTCTTACCAGAACAGCAAATCCTAAAAGTCAATAGGATCCAAGCAATTTCTTTTTCAGGTCTATAGTCCTTCTGAAATTGAGGAAATTAGTCAAATACTGTGTGATGTTTTACAAAGATGGGCAACCCAGGCACTCTCTTACAGAACTGTGTACAGTTCTGGTCGCCACACCTAAAAAAGGGTATTGCAGAGCTTGAGGAGGTGGAGAAAAGAGCAACCAAAAATGATCAGGGGGTTTGAGAAACTGCCCTGTGAGGAGCAGTTAAAATGCTTAGGGCTGTTTAGCTTGGAAAGAAGGCAGTTAAGATAGAGACATGATAGAGGTCTATAAAATTATGCATAGTATGGAGATAGTGGACAGGGAGAAGCTTTTCTCCCTCTCCCATAATACAAGAACGCTGGGTCACCTGCTGAAGCTGGAGAGTGAGAAATTCAAAACAGATAAAATGAAGTATTTCGTCACACAACGCATAGTTAAATTGTGGAACTCCCTACCCCACAATGTGGTAAGGCTGCCAACTTGGAAGGCTTTAAAAGGGGAGTGGACATGTTCATGAAGGAGTGGGCTATCCGTGGCTACTAGTCAAAATGGATAGTAGTTAGGGCTGTTGAAAAAAAATCGGTAAAATTCGGATTCAGCAAAATTTGGCCCGTTTTGATTCGGGCCGTGCCGAAGTCCGAACTCCCCCACTTCGGATCCCCGAAATTCGGGTGAGATCCGGAGTTCGGGGGGAAATTCCCCCCCCCCCGCGCCTTCAGGAGGCTTCAGGAGGGACTCCCGGGAAGAGGGGGGATGGGTTGTCAAGCCCCTCTGCGCTGTCTGCGCAGGCAGGGCAGAGGGGTCCCGCTTCCCGGGACTTCCCTGAAGGCGTGCGGGGGGTTGTGGATCAGATCTGCGCCTCCCGGCAGGGAGGCACAGATCTATTTAAAGGGTCCCCCGTGCGCCTTCAGGGAAGCTCCCTGAAGGATCGCGGGGGGGGGGGGGGGGAACAGATCTGCGCCTTCCAGCAATCATGTCCCTCCTCAACCTCCTCTTCTCTAGACAAAATATTCCTAAGTCCCTCAGCCTTTCCTCATAGGGCTTGGTCTCCAAGCCTCTGACCATCCTTGCCGTTGCCCTCTGTACCTGCTCCATCTTGTCCACATCCTTTTTGAAGAGGGGTCTCCAGAACTGCACACGGTACTCCAGGTGCAAAGTTCTTTTGAGTTTCATTTACTTTTGGAAGATCCATGGCTTGGACCCTATACCTTGTTTTTGCTTGTACTCCTCTTTGTACATTGTGGAGGAGGTCCTCTGCTGCTAGTCACTTCTGCTCACGTAAGACCAATGCCTTTCAAAAAACTGAAAAGTACCTGTCACCACCAGAAGAACATGCTCCACATCAAAGGACTGTCACTACAAGGGATAAAGACGACCTCAAGTGAAAACAAGATATTGGGTCCAAGGCCATATTCTTCTTGCCTATTTACAATTTCCCCCAGTTTTGATGGTTTCTTTTGTGGCTGTTTTGATGCCCATTCCACAGCTGCTCAAACATCTGTTTCAATGTCATGCATCAAACTTACTAACAGATAAGATTTATTTGATCCCCCTTTCAGTGACAAATGATGGGTGATTTGCCTCTTTGTCCAGCATTAGGCAGGAAAAGTATTTTTAATGTTAAATTTGATGAGAATTTTTGTACCGAATTTCAATAAATGTGATTGGGAAATAGATGCCTAGATTTCATCTTAAGTATATAGAAACCTGACCTTTTGAGAACGGATGTCCTCTAATGACAAGGCCCCTGAGATGGAGATAAATCCTAAAGAATAAGAATGCTAGTAATTCTAAGATTTTAAACAAGACATTCCCGAAAGCAAAATACTGACAAAATAGGGACAGTGATTTATCCAGGAGAGGAATCAGAAATCAGGGACTATTGCTGAGAAACAGAGACAGATGGAACATATGCAAACTATAAAACTGTAAGAAAGAAAATTGCAACACAAGGTATCTTTAAAAAAAAAAAAAGCCTTGTCAGGTAATGTAAGGTGCTATGCTTGCAAAGGTTTCTAGAACGACATTTTAATTGCATTAAGTTATGACTAAGAAATGAGTCTGGTTTGGAGTGAATACATTATGTAAATATTAACAATTTAAGCAGAAATTATCCAAATGTAGTGAACCTTTTAAAAAATGACTTGTCCCTTGCAAAGACCTTTTTGATATATTTCTAAAATAGTAAATAGAAATTGGGGGGGGGGATCTTCAAAAATAGCCATGATAGAATTAGCATAAGCAGTGGAAAAATCAAGGAAACAAATTAACCCAAATTAGAAAGGAGGTTTTTCTTACTCAGAATAGTTAAAGTCAAGCTAAATATTTATTGTTGCACTTATAACCTGCCTCTCTTCCATCACGGAACACAAGGGGGTATATAGAGTATTCCTAAGTGGTCTCCAATATAAGCCTGACCAGACCCATATCTGCTCAGCTTCAATCAGGTTTCTAAATCATCTGCCTTCCAACCATATCATGGGACCCAAATGGCAGTTATTTCAGCACAAACGCAGATGTACTCCCTTCAGCCTAGAGACTTGTTATTTCAAGCATTTACTTAGGTGCAGTCTAAGGATATAGCACAACTAGATAACCCTGTACACAGAATGGTAAATATTAACGTTCTTAAGCAATTAGATGCATTAGCTGTGTCATATAGCTGGAGCAACAGTCAATTGTTAATTATTGACCATAGTGCAGAATAAGAGATGTGTGATTCAGTTGCATCAGGAAGGATACATTCACTTCAAAGGAAGAGTTTTTGGCATAGCATCTAGCCCAGATAATATTGAATGGTACCAATAATATAAACAAGACTTAAATCCAACTATATTCTAATGCCTTTGGCCTGGCTGGTTAAAAAAAAGCATAAAAGTTCAGCCAAAAAACCAGGATGATGATGAGGAGGAGGAAGACGAAGAGTTGGTTTTTACATGCAGATTTTCTCTACCTTTTAAGGAGAATCATACTGGCTTATAATCTCCTTCCCTTCCTCTCCCCACAACCCTAGTGGTGAATCAAACCCAGTTCTCCAGATTAGAGTCCACCACTCCTAACCACTACACCATGCTGGCTCCCATCATTGGATTATGTTTCTTTGTCAATTCAACCATAGACAACTCCAGACTTTCTATCCACAAAATAAAGCCAAACACAAGAATTTTATCCCAGTGCTCTTTGGGCTGCACTGTTTGACCTAGAAGCCATTTTGGAATTGAGCAGGGGATATTTCAGTGTGGGAGGGAAGTGGTCATTTTCATACCAAGCTTCAGAAACTCATTCTTTGATATGTTCAGTTTAAATTGCCTGGCCGCCTTCCTCCGGCCGGCAGGGGCCTTCCTGCCCAGGCAGGAGGCCCCCGCCGGCCGCGCCGCCGCCGACTGCGCGCCTGGGCGCCTTCCTCTGGCCGGCAGGGGCCTCCTGCCAGCCTAGGAAGGCCGCGCCGCCGCCGCCGCCACCGATTCGCTGCCTCTCCAGGTAAGCAGGGGGTTCAGGGGCTCTTCCCCCTCCCCCCCCTTGGATGGCACTGGGGTCGGGGTGGGTTGGCGTGGGTTGGGAGGGCCCTGGGGCCGGCGGGAGGGCGACCTGGGGCAGGGGCCCTGCGCTCTAAAATGGCGGCCGCCATTTTAGAGCGCAGCATTGCCGGTAAAGGGAATTTCCTATTGACCCTCAGCTTATATGCGGGTCAATAAGAAATTCCCTTTTCTGGCCTCAAATTTGGGGGGTCGGCTTATACTCGGGTCGGCTTATACCCGAGTATATACGGTATCTGGCTATACAAAAACTTAGAATTCAATAAACTTGGCCCCTAGCCTTGCAACCTAAGTCAGAAATTTTGTTTTATAACATGAGTTACAATATCAGGCTGATTTTGCCTCTTTCAGGAAGTTATTCACGTTCTTATTGAATTTACTTGCACAATGTCTAAATTTGCTTGTTGTCTACCAGCTTGCCTTGTCTGTAAAACATCACAACCCCCTTCTAGCAAATGCAGTCCTTCTTTAAAGCGTTGATAAAAACCCTTTTGACAGGATGGCTTCCTACATTTGAGTCATCTCTTGTGGCTGCAAAATACATTTCAATGGTTTCTAAAATGTTTTAAATGAGCAGAGTGAAATATATTTATTTGCCCTTAATCATAGTGGTATATTCAGTACAAGCTATTGTCTTTTCATTGCTCAGAGAGATGCTTTTTCTAACGCTGCTTAAGAGGCTATAAACCTCAGGGGTGTCTATCTCCTGCAATGTAATTAATTTTAATTGTATTACAGACGTTTTCAGATTTGCTAACTTCTGTCTTCTTAAGAGAGAGAAACAGACAGAGAAAACATAATGTGCTTACTAATTAAGGAGCTAAAATGGGAAAATATCTCAATGATAGAAGGAATATGTACATTCCCTTTCATCAGAAGACATCTTCAGTAGTTGGAGGGAGATAATTGTTTTTTTCATCTCAGGAACACTATAGATATTGAACTTGCCTTCAGCATAAAATGTTTTTGTGTGTCTACTCCAAGAGAAACAGACTTTATTGAATAGTAGCCAAAATTTACTTTGCAACAGAAAAGTAGTCCCTTCCTGTGATCACTCTGTCTTTTTAGTATTCAGCCCAGAGGATTCAGAAAAAGATTACATTTGCCATAATTAACATATATGTAAATAGAGATCATGGCTATGAATGATAAATTTTCATAGCAATTTAAACCTTGTTCAAATTAATCAACCATACAGACACTTGATTAATGAAAGGCAGCATCACTTTAAAATGCAACATGTTAATATATATTTCTGTTATCGCTGATCAAAGAATCTTTAAACGTAAACCAATTAAGCCAAGGTTCAATTTTACTGGCTTAATTCCTCCATGATTATAACAGTAGTAGGGAGGGGAAAAAAATAAAAGCCTATTTCATATTTATTCACTAAATTGACTTGTAAAGCAGAGTCATGCAATGCATTAATAAAAATTATATCCAGAAAATCACAAGTAAAGCAGTTTAACCTAAACAAAGAGTATACCACCCACACACCGCCCATATTTTATATCAGAAACTTTAAGCAGACTTTTTGGTACATGGGTACCTTTTCCCCCTGTCCATGTTGTTGTTCCTGTAGGACAAACCTGACATGGTAGAAATTAAGTTACTGAAATTTTCCCTGGCATAAAGTGATGGGTATGCTTTGCCTGCTTATATTGTGCATTGCAAGCTACCCGGTACCACAGGCAGAGGGCCAGTAGAGGTGGCACCCCTGATTTGCCATGTTGGGTGCTTGCCATAACAGAACTCTAGAATATATACAGATTAATCGGCTAATGTCAAGTAAGCTGTTAGTAGAAATGCCATTGTGGGAATATAACAGGCTCTCCCTGTCTGCCTGTGCCTAAATTCATCTTAGTTCCATAGATTCTTTTTCTCAAGTTGCTTTCTTAAAGAGCTTTCCCATTGTATCTGCTTCTCGTATTGCGGCAGCTATTTAGTATGGTAATAGGAATATTACTTTAAAGAAACACCAGCTGTAGGGGGGGAATAGGATTGTTGGAGAAGAGTTCTTTGAGTATAATATGTACACACTAACATCCATGTAGAATTATGGCTAATTAAAAGCTGCTGAATGGCGATTCTGAGAACTGCACTACAACGGTGTCCGTTCTTAACTGTATTGTAGGATTTCATTTCCAAGTCACTTGGATTTGAACCGCGTACCAGGCCTTGGACTGGTACATAGTAGTCTAATGGGTGAGCCAGGAGGAGGAGTTAATGTTCCTTTCTCTTCAGACATCGATCAGCTAGATACTTGGCCCCTGTTAAAAATCAGAAAAATTTAACTAGCCTGCTGGTCCACAAAACTAGTTAACAACAGCAAACCAAACTATTTAAACCAGTCATCAAAAATAAGAATGCACACCACATCAACAACCAATAAATATCAAAGTCCTGCAAAGGGGGAAAGAAACAGACATCCAGAAAAAAAACAAGAAAATTAAATTATGCCACATGCATGTTGGAACGGTTATCTTCACTACATACCTGAAGGCTAAGAATGGAGGCCAGCAGGCATAATCCTGGTGCCACCACTCAAAATGCTTTGTTCTACATACCAATCACTGTACCCCTGACAGCATGAGGAAGATGGAGCAAGCCATCTTGCAGACAATCTCAGCATATATTTAGGTGGATACAGGCATAGGCAGTCTTTCGGATATTAATGTCAGGGTAGCTTCAAAGTCCACTTCATGTTATAGTGCTCTGCTAGTTACTGAAACAGTTCTTTCTTGTGGTTCTGTAGCATGATGTATGAAGTTAAAAGTCACATGGAATCATGCTGAAGGTGTCTGTCCCTCCCACCCGAGAGTCGCTCCTGCTAACAATGGCCAGCACTGGCTTGGGAAAAATGGCCCATATGTTTTCAGCTTTCTAGATAAGCAACTCTAAACTATCCAGGCAGGGACAGGCAAGTAGCGCCCTGTCAGCATTGAGCCAGTGCGCCTTCTTTCTTCAGAGCAAAGGTTCCAGGTAGGGATAGGCAAGTAGTATTCTATCAATAGGGTTGCCAACCTCCAGGTACTAGCTGGAGATCTCCTGCTATTACAACTGATCTCCAGCCAATAGAGATCAGTTCCCCTGGAGAAAATGGCCGCTTTGGCCATTGGACTCTATGGCATTGAAGTCCCTCGCCTCACCAAACCCCACACTCCTCAGGCTCCGCCCCAAAAACCTCCCGCTGGTGGCGAAGACGGACCTGGCAACCCTATCTATCGACATTGAGCCAATGCACCTTCTTTCTTCAGAGAAGAAGAAGAGTTGGTTTTTGTATGCTGACTTTCTCTACCACTTACGGAAGAATCAATCCGACTTACAATCACTTTCCCCTCCCCACAACAGACACCCTGTGAGGTAGGTGAGGCTGAGAGAGCTCTAAGAGAGCTGTGACTAGCCCAAGGTCACCCAGCTGGCTTCATGTGTAAGAGTGGGGAAACCAACCCAGTTCACCCGATTAGCATCTACCGCTCATGCGGAGGAGTGGGGAATCAAACCCGGTTCTCCAGATTAGAGTACACCACTCCAAACCGCCACTCTTAACCACTACACCACTCTGGTTGTATTGTATGCAGGAGCGACTCTAGGGTGGGAGGGACATCTTCAGCATGATTCCATGTGACTTTGAGCTTCATACATCATGACACAGAGCAAAGGTTATTTAACCCCATCCTTACCAGGTTTTTTTGTTCATTTGTTTGTTTCTCTGCAGCACACCCCTGGGAGTTTTCAGGGGTGGGGCCAGACATCCTGTGTTCTCCCATTACTGCACCAGGCAGGTGGGAGGTTTTGCTGTAACCATGGACCTGGTCCTCCTAGGGAGTATACTACTTCAGGGAGAACTCTGCCAATGTCTACATTGCTGCTTACAAAAGGGAAGGGAGAGAAGGGTGTCAAGGGGACCTTTGTTTGCATCTTGTCACGGATAGGAGTACGAGAGCAGAATTACATAACCAATGTTGCTGGCCTTTCCAGTCGGTGTTCCTACAAAAATATAGCCCAGGGCTTCCAGGATTTACAGGTTAAATAGATTATTTGATCTTCCTTAAAGGCTATAGGAAGCACTTTGAAACTTTATTTTGATAAGTTAATACAGCACACATTGCTCATGTCTTTGACCCGCAAAAATGGAAGGATACCAGACAAGAGGTGACACGTGCCGTAGTGATGCACAGTGCTACCCTAAGCAGCGTTACACTCTTCTAAATCCATTGAAGCCTATAAACTCAGAAGGGTGTAACTCTGCTTAGAATCGCACTGTCAGGCAATTTCTTATCTTTCACAAAGTAAAAATGAAATTGTATCACTGACATTTATTTATTCATCATATTTAGGCAATATATTTCCCGAGCGTTCCGTCCGCTTCACTTAAACAGCTCTTTATGTCAATAGTGACACGCGGGCCAGCATTGTTTACCCCATTACAGATAGGATGCTGAGATGGGAAATGGCGGTTTTCCTTACGGCCTCACAGTTATTTCCGAGCAGGACAATTTGGTGTGTTGGAAGGGTCTGTCTTGCTTCAATATCTGAGAAACCTGATTTAGCTTTTTGCTTCGCACCCACTGTCGGCAGCTCAAAACCTACCCAGACATGTCTTTGTCTCGCTGTGGGTTCTGACGCTCTTTCAAGGGTTAGTAGAGAGCAATGACTTAGATATCACAATGCAATCACAATGGAACTGACTGCTGGTGGAGTGTTTTGACGGTGGAGTGTTTTGACTCTTGGTTGCCTGTCAGCTAATATTGTATTAATATCAAGTCTTAGTAACCCCTGCAGTATCTGCAACCAACCACTCTCATAATGAAGGAGGTTTTGAAACAGAAATATTGACAACTGTTTATACAAGACCGCTCTAGACTATGATTTGATGGCATTGACAACACCCTGGCTGAGTATACCAGATGGAGAGAAAACATACATTTTTAATGATTCTTTATGCGCAAAACACAGCCTCCCAAAATTGTTTTTGACAAAATTGGGAATATATGTCAATTTCTCTGGATCATATTTTAGTAAACACAGACATGAAGGGTCACTGGTCAACTAAGGGCTTCTCTCCCCGCCCCCCTTTCACATAGCTTGACAAAATTCTGGCAGCTTGCAACGTTAGCTCTAAATTCTGTTTTCATTTGAGCAGCCCCTGTGAAATGTCATCTTTCCATAGCTGTATGTTCACTGTAGAGCACGCTGGAGATTCTCCAATAAATTTGCACCTCCAACATGGCACTTTGTACTATTTTGGTTGCCCACAGAAACACAGGATTGACTTTTAGGCAGGTGAACAACAAAAAAGGCATGTAAGTTCTTATCTGTGTGGCGCTCCTCCTGCCCAGTCGTGTCCAGCTGCCTCTCCACCATCTTGTCATGAGCCCTGTGTCCTCCCTAGGCCTTGGAAACAGAGGAGGGTTGCTTCACCTTGTTCCTTTCTTCTATAAGCACCAGCTTTCAAAGCCTTGAACTGAGCCTGCTTCTCCTCCTCGGCCATCATTGGGAGTTAGGGTTGCCAGGTGGGTGGTTTTGGCAGGCAATTGCCTGCCATCCACCCAGCTGCTCCAAAGTGGCAGCCATGTGCGCGCAGGGGTGAATGCACGCAATGACACCATTTCTGGTTTTACTTTGGGAAACATCGCATCGCCGCAGCTGATTTAACACTCAAACCCCAGAATGTCTCCATCCCTCTCCCAATGGCACCAATCCCAGGCTAGGTTCTGCTCAGCTGGTGCCTTTGCCAAAACCTGGCCTAAAAGGCCAGTGACCTTCATTACCTCTTCCTTTTGCCTACACCTGGCCCTTGTTTTGCTCTTCTTTGACTCCTCTTCATTGCAACCTGACAGGATAGCCAGAAAGCAACTGGGTCTCTGGGCTCTTCCTACCTTTCAGCAAACCCATCCTCCCGTTGCTTCCAGCAAGTTCAGACTTCTGGCTGGACTGTTTCCCACTGGAGAATGCTCTGATGACATCATTCCCGCCCCTGACAAAAGGGCCCTGCCTATTTAGGAAAGAGGTGTGTAACTGGAGACATGGTTGACTGGCGAATTCTTACGTGGACATTGTTCCATTGACCATTCTAGCAGATAACTGCTGGTTCTCCAAACAATTAATCCCAGCTACTTGAGAAGGAACTCAGCAGGTTTATTGACATATTATGCAACTAGGCCTTACTACTGGTCTTATTGGATAGGGCTGCTCTTGGTGGTTTTGACCCCTCCCCCACCAGGGCACTGAGAAGGACACCCCCTGGTAAGGCTTTGGCAGCATGAGCAAGGGATGCAGCCCTCAGTCCAGAGCTATCTCTGGACAATGTGGAAAGCCTTGCTGTAGTCATCATGGGTATAAAAAGAAAGCTCAATGAATGCCCTTGATGGAGAGAGGGGTTTTTGCAGAGTGGTGGTGGTGGTGGTGGTGACGGTGGTTCGAGAGTAATTTAAAACTGATTTTTTTCAAATAACGTTGGTAAGAAACTTACTGCCTTCTACACACTGAATTTTTGCCCCCTGTTCCTAATTTCAAAATGGCACTCTTTCTGGAAAGTGATGTCAATACAGCATTTGCCAACTTTTGACTACTTTTTTATGCTTCCCGCCAATAAATTCAGATCTACAACATGGCGATATCAAATATTTTCTTTATTTATGTATGTACCTATAAATTGGACATGCTATGAAAACAAAACAAACATGAAGGAAAATGTCTTATGTGGAACTTGATTAGTCATGGCATTGGCACCGGAATAGCCTGGAATGGTTTAAAAAAACTTTTCTTTTATAATTTTCTAGAATTCTACCAAAAAAGAGGGGAGGGGTACTTAGCTGGATTTGAGGAATTTTTCAAACAAAAATGCAGAAACCGTGTGCGGCAGCTCTGTCTTGGCAACCTCTTTGCCCACATCTGGTCCTGGAGTTTGGTTCTATCTATGCAGCCTAGGGTTGTGCATATCGATAAACCCGAACCGAAAATAAACCGGAAATTAGCCGTTTTGGTAAATTTCGGGATTTACGTTTACCCTAATAACAGATCTCTGGACTGAAGAACATGGCTGCTTTGGAGGGTGGACTCTTTGGCATAATTACCATGCGGAGGTTCTCCTCCACTCCAAAGCCTGTTTTCCCTAGGCTCCACCCACAAATCTCCAGGAATCTCCCAACCTAGAGTTGGCAACCCTAGTGGAAAGAGGGAAGCTGTTGAAGAATAATAATATCCTGGGCCCTGTGTTGTTCAACATCTTTATAAATGACTTGGATGAAGGAACAGAGGGGATGCTTATTAAATTTTCAGATGATACTAAATTGGGAGGGGTAGCAAATATAGTAGAAGACAGAGCCAGGATACAGGATGATCTTCACAGGCTGGAGGATTGGGCTAAAATTAATAAAATGTATTTCAACAGAGATAAATGTAAAGTTCTGCATTTAGTTAGGAAAAATCAAATGCATAATTATAGGATGGGGGAGACATAATTATAGGATGTGCGAAAAGGATCTTGGGGTCTTAGTAGACCAAACACTGGACATGAGTCGGCAGTGTGATGTTGTAGCTAAAAAGGCAAATGCAAACTTGGGCTGCATCAGCAGAAGTACAGTGTCCAGATCACACAAAGTGATGGTATCGCTTTACTCTGCTCTGGTTAGACCTCACCTAGAGCATTGTGTTCAGATTTGGGCACCACAATTTAAGAAGGATGTAGACAAGCTGGAACGTGTCCAGAGGAGGTCAACAAAGATGGAGAGGGGTCTGGAGACCAAGTCCTATGAGGAAAGGTTGAAGGAGCTGGGTATGTTTAGCCTGAAGAGGAGAAGACTGAGAGGTGATATGATAACCATCTTCAAGTTCTTGAAGGGCTGTCATATAGAGGATGGTGCCGAGTTGTTTTCTGTCGCTCCAGAAGGTCGGACCAGAACCAACAGGTTGAAATTAAATTAAAAGAGTTTCTGTCTAGACATTAGGAAGAA